>NC_053394.1:345327591-345493373 GCF_905171765.1 Bufo bufo
ATGTGATGGATCATGTGATGACCGGAGTGACGTCACCACAGGTCCTGGAATGAATGCTCACCACAAGTCCTTCAGCAAAGAAGGAGACAGACGAGATGCCGGCAGCGCCAGCAAGTGGATTAAGGTGAGTTAAATTCTATATTTTTTTTTTTAACCCCTCCAGCGCTATTTTACTATACATTCTGTATTCAGAATGCTATTATTTTCCCTTATAACCATGTTATAAGGGAAAATAATACAATCTACAGAACACCGATCCCAAGCCCGAACTTCTGTGAAGAAGTTCAGGTTTGGGTACCAAACATGCGCGATTTTTCTCACGCGAGTGCAAAACGCATTACAATGTTTTGCACTCGCGCAGAAAAATCGCGGGTGTTCCCGTAACGCACCCGCACATTTTCCCGCAACGCCCGTGTGAAAGAGGCCTTAAAGTCTCCCTCCAGAAATCTGTGTGAACCTACCCTTTCGGCCTCATGCACACGACCGTTGTTTTATTCAGTGTCTGTTGCGCCGTTTTTTGTGATTTTCCGCGGACCCATTAATTTTCAATGGGTCCGTTGAAAACTCGGCTAATGCACCATTTGCCATCCGTGTCCGTGATCCCTGGTTCAAGTCCGTCAAAAAAATATAACCTATTATTTAACCTATTAACCTGTCCTATTATTTTCGCGGAAAACGGTTCGCGGACCCATTCAAGTCAATGGGACCGCAAAAAACACGGAGGCACACAAGATTGTCATCCGCGTCCGTTTTTTTCCTATCATTTGCATAGCAAACCTTTCTTAGACTTTTTTTTTTACTTTCCTTTATGTCTGGTGGTCCTCCAAAAATAAAGGAAGACACACGGAAACAAAAGTGTAAACGGATCACGGAACAACAGAACCCCATTTTGAGGAACAGAACACAACAACGGTTGTGTGCATGAGGCCTTCTAATCATAATATATGCAGTGTAAACACAGACTCATCAGCGTAAACATGCACACAACCCTTCACCGTGGCTCAAGCTGGATGATAAATTTGGCGCATATTTAGACGCTGTTGTCTAACATTACACCACCTATTATTTTGGCTTACTTTGTGCCATAATACTGTGTTTAAGTCATGCCCCTTTGCCAGTAAGTCACAGCCTTTCCTAACAAGCCGAATCCCCTTTTTGAGAAGATTCTAAATGTGCCTAAAACACAAAATGAATGTATCTCACAGCATGTACGCAAGTTGTAGGTCTCAAATTAAACTAGAATTCTGGAATATTTCATTTTGTTAGATGCAGATGACCTATCCTCCCAATAGATCTTCAATACCAGATAGGTGGGAGCCCAACACCCCAATGATCAGCTATTTGTGGTAGCCGCCGGTATCAGAGGACAGAGCCAGAAGCAGAAGTAAATGGGAGTAGTATGTCCACATGGCCACCGCACAGAGAGCAGAGCCTTCTCCCTCCAGTTCTGTTATATTTCCCGATACTGGTTGCTGCTACCTTCACTGACCTGATGGAAAGGTGGAATACCCCTTTAATGAAAGTAATCTTAAATACATGAGACAATCCAATTTAAATGAAAGTGAAGCTACCACTGAAGCTGCCTAAACCTATATGCTCATATTTGCACTACTATACAATATGCAACTTCTTTTCTTTATTCCAGTACTACACTTCCCTTGGAACCAATAGTGTCAATAGACAATTGTGGCTGCCAGGTTTCAGTAAGTATACAGGCTCCTTCCCCATCCCATGGTTTATTGTTTATAGGGGTGGTGCCGAACTATTAACTTATCATCTAGGCACAGGACAAGGAACAAGCATGTGATGGCCAACTGCAGGGGCACCCACTGATCATAACAGGGCTCCCGTTCCCCCAAATGAATGGCATGGCAGGTCAAGCAGGAGTGCTGCAATTCCATTCTATTGGGCTGACAGAGTACAGCATCTCCAGGAATAAAAGGAGCGGTATTGTGCATGCTGAACTAATTTCCCTCTGTCCACTGAAAAGTTCTTATATAATTACTGTCAGAGCTATAGGAGGTTGTGCAAGATGGCTGTAGGCGAAATATGCTTACCTCCGATAGTCAGCTAACATGTATGACCATCTTACAAGTAGTTATAAAAGGACATGGTCAGTAAGAAAATGTACAATATTCAATATCAATCTAACTTATAAATCAAAATGTCTTTCTGAGTAAGGGTGCGATCACACATTGTCTTGTGCAGGGTCTCATTTGCAGGTAATTGCTGCAAGCATAGCAGCTGAGCTCCACTGACGTGAATGGGGCTGAGTTGTAATACCATAGGTAGCCTGAGGACAGGTGTGGCACTGTTTTGGGTAGGGTACAAAGCAGTCATATTTTCCAATCCTGGGCCCCTTCACACTGGGTAATTGGCACATTTCCAAGAAAATGTATTGATAAGTTTCCTGCATGAATGAGGATGATTAAAGATAAGCTATCTTTTGTCAACCTTAAGATCGGTAGATGTCACTTGTAGTGACATTTACAATAAGGAAAGACAGAATATAACCGCACTCTCAAAGAAATATCTGAGCCCACCTACCCTGGCAAAGTGACCTCAATCCAGATGGCAACCTACTGTATTTTATAACTATCTCTGTGTCGTATGGACATCTAAATTGAGAAGAGCATGATCTACACATGTTACCTTTGTGTGAAGAGCAAACTTCCATACAGCAGAGTAGAGTAATAGAGTAGGTTTTTTCTTGGATTTAGGTCACCTTACTGGGTTAGGTTGGCTCAGATATTTTTTGATAAAAAATAGATTTGCAAAGAACCTCATATTTATATACAGGATCAAATGGGGTATTAGTTTCTATATAGATTTTGCCTTTAGTGCTTTGAGAGTGCCATTATGTTCTGTCTTTCTTTAATTGTAACCATATACACCCACATCTATCATACTGTATCATGCAAGATGTATGTTTTTTCTTCTTCTTCTTCTTTTTTTTATTTTACATTGTTGTTATTAAGCAAAATTTAGATTCTTGTTGGGAAGGAGTTCAGGAACTTTTCCACTGGGTACTGGGACAATAACCAGGTGAACAAATAGTCCTACAAATGCTAGTTCCCCATCAGTGTCATGTATAAACATCCCACGGATGCGCCGACAATGAGCAAAATGCTTGTTTGCCAGCTGACTGTATCTTTTATGTGTCTAACGGGATGTGCTGCTGACAAATGCAATGACTGTAGGATGATTGGTGCGTTCAAATGTTCTAAATGGACACTGATCTACACACTTTTTCCTTAAAGGTTATGGACATTTTTGCTCTGATTTATTCATTTGCTTCCTGTGCTAAATCGAGAAACCACTTTTTTTCATTAACCCCTTTGTGACTTGTGATGTACATGTAAAGATCATAGCATAGTTTTACACAGCAGAAATCTGGAGGAAGTATCCATGATTGGCAGTAATGACGATCACGGACATTTAACTCCTCAGATGCAATGGTCAACAGTCTTTTCTTCCCAGAAGGGCTGTGCTCCCTGGGCAGAGATTGAGGGAACCGTTCACTTGGCTTCTGAAGGCTCTTAGGCCTGCCACAGAGAAGTTCCTATCGGGCACTAGCAGGGCTTCATAGTAATGTACTGAACCTTCCATGGATTGCAATGATAACGTCTGTTTTCCGTTATGCAGGACGGAAACAAAATCCTGTCGACAGGACCTCTTTTTCTGTTCTGCATCACAGAAACCAGACAGATCCGTTATGCCTGCCCAGCAAGGACGGAGCAAAACAGAATGCCTCTTAAAAGCTTCCGTTTTGCATTCCATCTGGGAATTCCGTTATAGCATTCGATTATAGGTTCCATTTATAACACTTTTACGAACCCATTCTTAATGATACACTATCTTTTTTCAGACTTTCCTAATTACTATTTTTTTTTACTTCTAGGTCTTAACCTGGTTGTTAGACTTTACCAACTATAATCTCGGGGTCTTTATAGAGATCATAAACGGTGAGTCTTATTCTTTTGCCAAGTGGAGGTAACGAATAGCATTTTCCACAATTTGTGACCAGTCAATTACATATGATCTAGTGCAACAAACCATAAAAATGTGGACTTGCTTCCTCTGCTCTCTGGGTTCAGCATTATGTCGATTTAATGACATTTTTTTTATGTGATGATCTGTGCAGAGTCTACTTCCCAATGGTCTCTCAATTTCTTACCCTGTTGGGTAAAAGAAGGGTCGATAAGTTGGATTTATTTCTCAGATCTTGTGTTTCCCTGTGGGAAGGCAGTGTCAGAGGAATGTGGTTCCTGATTCAGTGAAGTGATATAAACTGCTCAAAAAAATAAAGGGAACACTTAAACAACACAATGTAACTCCAAGTCAGTCACACTTCTGTGAAATAGAACTGTCCACTTAGGAAGCAACACTGAGTGACAATCAATTTCACATGCTGTTGTGCAAATGGAATAGACAACAGGTGGAAATTATAGGCAATTAGCAAGACACCCCCAATAAAGGAGTGGTTCTGCAGGTGGTAACCACAGACCACTTCTCAGTTCCTATGCTTCCTGGCTGATGTTTTGGTCACTTTTGAATGATGGCGGTGCTTTCACTCTAGTAGTAGCATGAGACGGAGTCTACAACCCACACAAGTGGCTCAGGTAGTGCAGCTTATCCAGGATGGCACATCAATGCGAGCTGTGGCAAGAAGGTTTGCTGTGTCTGTCAGCGTAGTGTACAGAGCATGGAGGCGCTACCAGGAGACAGGCCAGTACATCAGGAGACGTGGAGGAGGCCGTAGGAGGGCAACAACCCAGCAGCAGGACCGCTACCTCCGCCTTTGTGCAAGAAGGAACAGGAGGAGCACTGCCAGAGCCCTGCAAAATGACCTCCAGCAGGCCACAAATGTGCATGTGTCTGCTCAAACGGTCAGAAACAGACTCCATGAGGGCCCAACGTCCACAGGTGGGGGTTGGGCTTACAGCCCAACACCGTGCAGGACGTTTGGCATTTGCCAGAGAACACCAAGATTGGCAAATTCGCCACTGGCGCCCTGTGCTCTTCACAGATGAAAGCAGGTTCACACTGAGCACATGTGACAGACGTGACAGAGTCTTGAGATGCCGTGGAGAATGTTCTGCTGCCTGCAACATCCTCCAGCATGACCGGTTTGGCATTGGGTCAGTAATGGTGTGGGGTGGCATTTCTTTGGAGGGCCGCACAGCCCTCCATGTGCTCGCCAGAGGTAGCCTGACTGCCATTAGGTACCGAGATGAGATCCTCAGACCCCTTGTGAGACCATATGCTGGTGCGGTTGGCCCTGGGTTCCTCCTAATGCAAGACAATGCTAGACCTCATGTGGCTGGAGTGTGTCAGCAGTTCCTGCAAGACGAAGGCATTGATGCTATGGACTGGCCCGCCCGTTCCCCAGACCTGAATCCAATTGAGCACATCTAGGACATCATGTCTCGCTCTATCCACCAACGTCACGTTGCACCACAGACTGTCCAGGAGTTGGCAGATGCCTTAGTCCAGGTCTGGGAGGAGATCCCTCAGGAGACCGTCCGCCACCTCATCAGGAGCATGCACAGGCGTTGTAGGGAGGTCATACAGGCACGTGGAGGCCACACACACTACTGAGCCTCATTTTGACTTGTTTTAAGGACATTACATCAAAGTTGGATCAGCCTGTAGTGTGTTTTTCCACTTTAATTTTGAATGTGACTCCAAATCCAGACCTCCATGGGTTTAAAAATTTGATTTCCATTTTTTTATTTTTGTGTGATTTTGTTGTCAGCACATTCAACTATGTAAAGAACAAAGTATTTCAGAAGAATATTTAATTAATTCAGATCTAGGATGTGTTATTTTTGTGTTCCCTTTATTTTTTTGAGCAGTGTACTTCAGGGCTCTTTCATACAACCGTAGGCCGTCCGTGCCCACATTGCAGACTGCAAACAGCGGGGCCTCAATATACGGGAACCAGACATGTGAATCATGTATCACGGATACAGAGCCATTGATTTGAATGGGTCCGCAATCCGCAAGATGCGGCACAATGCGGAACGGAGGCACGGATCGGAAGCCCACGGAAGCATTATGAAGCGCTCCTGGTGGCTTTCGGATCCGTGCCTCAGCAAAGCAAAAGTTAAACATGTCCTATCTTTTGCTGTATATTGCGGATCGCGACCCATTCAAGTCAATGGGTCGCCGCAATACGGGATTCACATGCAATTTGCAGTCCGCAGCAGGGATACACGGCTCACATGGTAGTGTGAATGAGCCTTCAGACTGAGACATCCACATTATTATGCTGACAGGAAGCAGACTTATTTCCAATATTTCTGCAACTGTCCCATTCACTTCATAAATTGAAGCACTAATTCTCTGATGGGGAGCAGTTGCTGGGCATGGTCACTACACAGGGACAGGGCTGTGTATTTCTAGTGAGAATGCTACCACAAACAGTTAATTGGCAGGGGTGAGGGGAGTCGGACCCCCACAATCTGATATTGATGAATTATCCCAGGGATTGGTCATACTTCAGTCACTGAGAACCTCTTCTGGACCTCACTCACATAACAGTATTCCGATCAGTGTTTGCAAGCCAAAACCAAGAGTAGAACTTCAGAGGGAAAGTGTTAAAGGGGCTGTCTCACTTCGGCAAATAGCATTTATCATGTAGAGCAAGTTAATACAAGCCACTTACTAATGTATTATTATTATTATTATCCATATTGCTTCCTTTGCTGGCTGGATTCATTTTTCCATCACATTATACAATGCCGGTTTCCATGGTTACGACCACCCTGCCATCCATCAGCAGTGGCCGTGCTTGCACATAGTAAAAAGCAACGACCTATGTGCGCTCCCACAGTGCCGTCCACCAGAGAGGCCAGAGCTTTTTTTCCTATAGTGTGTAAGCACAGCCACCTCTGATGGATTGCAGGGTGGTCGTGACCATGGAAATGAACAGTGTATAATGTGATGGAAAAATGAATCCAGACAGCAAAGGAGGCAATATGGACAATCACTATATATTAGTAGGTGCATTGTATTAACCTTATCTACATGATAAATGACATTTGCTGAAGTGAGACATCCCCTTTAAAAGGAAAGTTTTCCACCTCTTCTATATTTAGGACCCACTCTTAATTTTGGCTTAGAAATACTGATGCAAAATATTGCCCAGATTTCAGCAGTGTGAATGAAGCCGAATACTGCATAAGTACCTTTTCTTATTCCATATTATCAAATACCCTACAAGCCTAATAATAAACTATTATGAACTTTGCTGTGGTAACACATTGTATTTTTTTTTACTGCAGCTAAACTTAACCCGTGCATGCTACTGCCAACACCAAATGGAATGACCCCCACAACGACAAAGATTGCAACTAACCAGGTAAGATCTTCAGTCTCTATACTTCTAATACAAAATGAAAGGTACAATATCGCTTTTCAACTGTCAACACATGCTTATACATGACAAGAACAAAAAATGGTATACCAAAACTGTCTGGGGTATTCGAAAATTGTATCCCCAGCAGTTTCATAACAGTAGCTCGGCCCACACTCAAAATCTGTCTGGAGTTTTCCCTAAGGCCTCATGCACACGACCGTTGTGTTCTGTTCCGCAAAATAGGGATCAGTTTTTCAGTTTCCGTGTGTCTTCCTTTATTTTTGGAGGACCACCAGACATCAAGGAATGTAAAAAAAAGTCTAAGACAGGTTTGCCATGCAAATTATATGAAAAAAAAACGGACGCGCGGATGACAATCTTGTGTGCCTCCGCGTTTTTTAGCGGTCCCATTGACTTGAATGGGTCCGCGAACCATTTTCAGCAAAAATAGGACAGGTTATATTTTTTTGACTGACTCGAACCACGGATCACGGACGTGGATGGAAAACTATGCATTAGCCGAGTTTTCAACGGACTCATTGAAAATCAATGGGTCCGCAGAAAATCACGAAAAACAGCGCAATGGACACAGAATAAAACGGTCGTGTGCATGAGGCCTTAAAGGAACACTGAACCTAGAAATAAATGATACAGGTGATAACCCTGACCTCACTGTCGGTCTGCAGACTTTTCCGCATGATCCTCAAACAAATCCTGCAGAGAACACAGGGATGTGACCACATGCTGACCAATTCCACCACAGGCTGGTGGCTGGGCTTAATAAACTTTTTGTCCTACTGCACGCAGGGCAGAGGGAGGAGGCTGCTGCTCCAGCCAGCTGTCTTATAGGCAATATTAGGATTGAGAGGAGAAGAGGGCCTGGCTGAGCTTCTGTGACACAGAGAAATTTATGTCCCAGCTTTAGGCCTCATGCACACGACCGTATCCGTTTTGCGGTCTGCTACCCACAGATCTGCACAATATGGATACTGGCCGTGAGCACACCGTATTTCCATTCTGTAGCCCCGAAAAAAATATAGAGCCCGTCCTATTCTTGTCCGTTTTGCAAACAAGGATAGGCATTGTTACAATGGATCCATAAAAAAATGGATGCCATACGGATGCCAAAAGAACGTCATCCATATTTTTGCGGTTCAGTGTTTTGCGGATTCGTGTGAATGTAGCCTAACACGCATGCTCAGCCAATTCATTTAAATGGGGAGAGGGGGATAAGCTACTGCCTGTTCTCTCATCTACTCCATGAGCCAAGAGTGTATAGGGGAGATTTGTGGTCGGGGCTATATGTGAAAGAACCTACCCCCTAATGTATGCCCCAACAGAACTAGCGGCTTGAGTTGTGCCATAACCGCTTCCGTCGAGAGTACACCTGAAAGAGGGCATACCCTGTAGGAGAGTGAAAGGAAAAGGGCGGGCTGGGAGGGGAACACTGCTGCCGTCCGTCCCCTCTGGAGAAAGGTGCGTCCTAGATATAGGGCAGGGCGCCCCTCCCACAAATGCAGGCCAATTAATCGGCCTTAATACTTGTGGTCGGGGCTATATGTGAAAGAACCTACCCCCTAATGTATGCCCCAACAGAACTAGCGGCTTGAGTTGTGCCATAACCGCTTCCGTCGAGAGTACACCTGAAAGAGGCCAAAAACCCAGCATGAAAATACAAAGCGTGTTCATTGACGTATTACAACGCCAAATTCTGAAAGGCACAAGAAATCTCGCTAACGGGGTTCGGAACATAACGGCTGTAACAAGACGAGCGCCACCGGCCCAACTTACGGATAATGTGTGCTGGCACCTGATTCCTGAAGCGGCCGAGGCTGCCCCAATCCTGAACGAATGCCCTGACACCGTGAGGGGGTCAAAACCTAGATTGACCGCCAGTATACGCGCATGCGCTATGAATTGGGAGGTAGACAACGCTGCTGTCCCGAAGGGTAACAGTGGGGTGTTAGTGCCGCGACCGGCCAGTACCCCTGACAATCCCTGCAGGACGTGGACCGGACCCCATTTGTGAGACGTGGGGAAGAATTTGACCTGGGTAGGGGGACCTGACTGGGAGGTCTTGGTCATTTAGACCACAGTACAGCCTGTCCAATGGTTACCCTAAACATGCGCTGCTGCCACCACGGGATACAGGTCCCTAGCCTCCGTTGCCTGGAAATTCCCGTGGCCTCGCAAAACTCCTCCGGCCACGCCCCATTCAGCCAATGGGGGCCAAAAATAGCAGCGAAACCAGTGCTGACCCCGCTGTTGGAGAATATGACGGGGGAGTTGTGGGAGACCGCCGGGACAAACATGGACACGCCATTCCAATTACTCAAGAAGTGGTCCCACATGCTCAAATCCGCTTGACTGTCCAGGAACACTGGACTATCCTGACAGGGAATAACTGAGACACGGCTGGATGATAGCTATGACAGTGGGAATAACTGAGACACGGCTGGATGATGGCTATGACAGCGGGAATAACTGAGACACGGCTGGATGATAGCTATGACTGTAGGAATAACTGAGACATGGCTGGATGATAGCTATGACAGTGGGAATAACTGAGACACGGCTGGATGATAGCTATGACAGTGGGAATAACTGAGACATGGCTGGATGATAGCTATGACTGAGAGGGGGAATAACTGAGACATGGCTGGATGACAGCTATGACAGTGGGAATAACTGAGACATGGCTGGATAATACCTATGACAGGTGGAATAACTGAGACACGGCTGGATGATAGCTATGACAGTGGGAATAACTGAGACACGGCTTGATGATAGCTATGACAGTGGGAATAACTGAGACACGGCTGGATGATAGCTATGACATAGTGGTAATAACTGAGACACGGCTGGATGATAGCTATGGCAGTGGGAATAACTGAGACATGGCTGGATGATAGCTATGACAGTGGGAATAACTGAGACATGGCTGGATGATAGCTATGGCAGTGGGAATAACTGAGACATGGCTGGATGATAGCTATGGCAGTGGGAATAACTGAGACATGGCTGGATGATAGCTATGACAGTGGGAATAACTGAGACCTGGCTGGATGATGGCTATGACAGTGGGAATAACTGAGACATGGCTGGATGATAGCTATGACAGTGGGAATAACTGAGACATGGCTGGATGATAGCTATGACAGTGGGAATAACTGAGACATGGCTGGATGATAGCTATGACAGTGGGAATAACTGAGACATGGCTGGATGATAGCTATGGCAGTGGGAATAACTGAGACACGGCTGGATGATAGCTATGGCAGTGGGAATAACTGAGACATGGCTGGATGATAGCTATGGCAGTGGGAATAACTGAGACCTGGCTGGATGATGGCTATGACAGTGGGAATAACTGAGACACGGCTGGATGATGGCTATGACAGTGGGAATAACTGAGACATGGCTGGATGATAGCTATGACAGTGGGAATAACTGAGACATGGCTGGATGATAGCTATGACAGTGGGAATAACTGAGACATGGCTGGATGATAGCTATGACAGTGGGAATAACTGAGACACGGCTGGATAATAGCTATGACAGTGGGAATAACTGAGACATGGCTGGATGATAGCTATGGCAGTGGGAATAACTGAGACATGGCTGGATGATAGCTATGACAGTGGGAATAACTGAGACATGGCTGGATGATAGCTATGACAGTGGGAATAACTGAGACATGGCTGGATGATAGCTATGACAGTGGGAATAACTGAGACATGGCTGGATGATAGCTATGACAGTGGGAATAACTGAGACACGGCTGGATGATGGCTATGCCAGTGGGAATAACTGAGACATGGCTGGATGATAGCTATGACAGTGGGAATAACTGAGACATGGCTGGATGATAGCTATGACAGTGGGAATAACTGAGACATGGCTGGATGATAGCTATGACAGTGGGAATAACTGAGACATGGCTGGATGATAGCTATGACAGTGGGAATAACTGAGACATGGCTGGATGATAGCTATGACAGTGGGAATAACTGAGACACGGCTGGATAATAGCTATGACAGTGGGAATAACTGAGACACGGCTGGATAATATCTATGACAGTGGGAATAACTGAGACACGGCTGGATAATAGCTATGACAGTGGGAGTGGTACGAAAACCTACCCTGAGGAATGACGCGCATCGCAAAATTTACATGCCTTACAACGACTGCAGTTCCACCTTGGTGGTGACCCTACCAGTGACGAAACTGTGAATGACTGCGCGGACCCTAACCAACTTGTCTTCCGGCAACCTAGCTGACATGCTCTCTGTGACTGTAAAGCAAGCAAAAGACGGACCGTCACTACCACTGTTTAGCAACAATTTGACTACCACCCGTGCCTTGACACCACCACCGCCACTGCAGAAACCATCATGCAAAGGTAACTGACCCTGGTGACCACCTGACAGGTACGGAGAAAGAGGAGACATGTGACAGTGGAGAATAAATTAGAGACAAAGAAGGAGGACCTTACCGGAAACCGGACACGATGCTGATATGAGAAGAACACAAGGAAGCAACCGTGGAAATAGACCTGTTTGCACGAATTAAGCAGAATAAGTTTTTTTTTTTTTTTTTTTTTTTAACAACGCTTGCGCCTGCGTTCAGGTGGTCCGAAGCTGGGTGACGAGACACGATTGTCAGATTGCCGGGGTTCTCACGGAGTTGGCTGAACGGCTGACGTGCATATGCCAAAACAAAACACAGCTATCTACGTAACAAGCAAATTGCGACAAGTGTATGAAGACAGGCAAGTGAGAAACCTGCCCATCTGAAACAGAACAATGAAATAAAATGCCATACAATGTGAAGGGTCTGGCGTGCCCCTGCTGGCCTACGTCTAGGGGCGCCTGCTACTGGGGGTACTACCCCCAACAACTCATCACCATCACGCTGTATGGCATTAACCCCCTACCTAACTGACAGCACGGCGGCCCGTGCCAGACTTTGCCCCCCATATAACAGTCATGGTGAATATACAAAATTCGTCTTGACAGAAAAGTTAAAACAGCTAGGCTGTGATTAATCAGGCAGATTGAAACTCCGCCCTCAAAGACTAGCCTTCTCATTGACATTCCCCCCCCTCCCCCCGTCCTTACTACCTAACAAGCCTCCCCCAATGCAGAAAGATAGAGCCTAATGCGAGTTGCCCCAGCAAATATACGAACGGAGTCCCGCTGACTCCTGCTACCTGCGTGCAAGTCACGTGGGAGCGGGGCGTGCTGCCAGACTGCCGTTCCGGTGTGGGGATGTCCCTCTCATACCTTAGAGGGACCGACCCCACCGACCGGACTAAGGAGCCGACACTGCGCTGAGGCAGCCGCACGAGGAGGAACAGGACGCCGGACTGCAGGAGGAAGCGCCGACCGGAAGTGACGCTCTGTCGCCTAGGAGATGCTGACGCCGCCGGCTGTAACAGGAACACTGCTGCCGTCCGTCCCCTCTGGAGAAAGGTGCGTCCTAGATATAGGGCAGGGCGCCCCTCCCACAAATGCAGGCCAATTAATCGGCCTTAATACTTATCAAAACTGGTGCAAAAGAAAACTGGAGAACAAAAGGATTCTGTATTGAACTTGATGCGGCTGATCTCTCCTCTAACATCATCTGACGAGGGAGAGCCAGGAGCTCCACATACACAATCAACCGTCAACGAGTTCCACAGACTACAGTGGGTTTGACCGACAAAGTATGTGCAATGTACAGGTTTGGGCTGGCCCACAGGGGAATCCCCCGGTGGGCCCCTAGTCTCCCACCCCCTGCACAAGTGGCACCTAACACATTAGATTTACTGCACTACATACATATATTCAATGTACAGAACCTCAACCAGCCTATGTTCATATAAAAAAACTTGTTAGATTATTTATTATATTTGAATGTATCCGTACGGTGGGCCCTCAAAATAAATTTTATTGGTGGGCCCTAGGTACCCCAGTCCGACACTGGTAATGTGTATAAAGGCCATTAGAGCCAGCATCCCAACAATCAATGGGCTCAATACAGGAAACAGTCCCACTTTTCATTGACCACTGTGTATACAGCTGATATGATATACCTGCACATGGTTTACTTGCTGTTTTAAAAGTATTATCTTGATTGATCTTTTTTCTGTTTTTGTTTTTATATAGGATCAGTGCCTTTTCAGTTTTTCATAAACCACCAGGACCAATATACAAGGATGACAGGGCTGATTTGATGCAAAATGCTCTTGTGATGTACACAATCTTCCAAACGGTCCTTCCTCTTTCTTGCTCGCACAGACATTTCTGAGTAACTAATCAGCACAAGGCTTGTACACGCTCCCTAAACCTTATAATCTACAGAGAATCCTTATCAATAAATTACTGCAATGCAAGTATTGGCGTCCTGTGCCTGTCTTTTCCTAGTTTTAAGAAGAATGTCTGAAATGTGTTTGCAATCAATAGTTATATAGGTGAAAATGACATGACAGATTCCCTTTAACCCTTTCTACCCCAAGTTTTTTGTTTTTTTTTGCGTTTTTCCTTTTGCGCTCCCTGCCTTCTCAGAGAACTTTTTTTATTTCTGTTCACATAGCCATATGAGGGCTTGTTTTTTTGCAGGACAAGTTGTACTTTCCAAAATCACCATTTAATATTGCATATGATGTAGTGGGAAGTGGAAAAAAAAAAAAATCCAAATGGGGTGAAATTGCAAAAAAAAAAAAAAATCCGGCGATACCTTAAAATGTATAGTTTTTCTTGCCTTTTGATAGTGATAAAATAAAAAAGTGGGTCGGAAAAAAAATGTTTTATTTTTTCGTTGCCATATTTTAACCCCTATATCTTTTTTGTAATTATGTGTATGGAGCTGGGTGGGGGATCATTTCTTGTGGGGCGATCTGAACTTTTCAATGATCCAATTCTGGGGTGTGTATGACTTGATCACTTTTCATTTAACTTTTTTTTTTGTAGAAAATGAAGCGACCAAAATCAGCGAATCGGCCATTTTGACACTTTTTTCCATCATGCTGTTTACCGTACAGGGAATACATTTTTACATTTTACACATTTTTTTTCCGCACATGGCGACACCCATGATGTGTATTTTAATTTTCTTAGTTATTTTTTTTTTATTTTGGGAAAAGAAGGGTGATTAGAATATTATTATTTTATTTATTTTTTTTACACTTTTTTTTTTTTATAGTTTCCATAGGGAACTATAACAATCAATGATTAGATTGCTATTCTCATAGACCCCAATGCACTAGCAATTTTTTCATAGATTCCAATGCTAGTTTCCTATGGAGCCCTATTACAGGCAAGGGCTCCATAGGAAATACTATGCTCCAGAGACGCATGGGGCAGCATCAAAGGAAATGCGCGCTTCCGGTGTTTCACGCGCACAGATGCTATGGTCACGGAAAGGCTGTGTTCTTTCAAAATACAAATAATTCAATCTACTTCTACAAGCTGGTAACATTCAGTTGGGCTGAGCATGCATGTGTTTTCAATGGCAAAATAGTAGAAAGACACTACCAGACACCTCTGGTGGCAGCTTCTCTTCTGCTAGAACACCGGGATCAGATGTTGAAATTCAAGTTGCCCAATCCTTCTTTCCCCAGATATCATCAGTCAGGGGAGAGTCAGAAGGTCCACATACATATTAAGTTGATGGGTTCGGATAACGATAATCGAATGTGTATCGTGAGTTTTAGACTCATTAGTAAACTTTTCCAGAACAGCTAGACAGTATTAAAAGTATTATGATCTTCTTACAAAAGTATGTATAGTATGAGGTGTTTAATGTGTGCTGGACAACAATACTACTGAATATAGAAAACCAATAAATATTCATTTGGAGTCCCAGCACTAAGGCCAGGAATAGGCCTGTGATGACTGAAGGCTAGTTAGACCAAGTAGTCTTCCTCTTAAGCTTTGGGAGCTAGATGAAAGGATCTGTAACATATTAAACAAAGATGTACATCATGAAGAAAGCCAGGGAAATATACAAACATCTATTTTTTACAGAAGTGTCTTTGCTTGCTTCTCTGGTGAAAATCTGAGTAATGGGGTTACAAATCTACATTATACTGTACAGGGAGTGCAGAATTATTAGGCAAGTTGTATTTTTGAGGATTAGTTTTATTATTGAACAACAACCATGTTCTCAATGAACCCAAAAAACTCATTAATATCAAAGCTGAATATTTTTGGAAGTAGTTTTTAGTTTGTTTTTAGTTTTAGCTATTTTAGGGGGATATCTGTGTGTGCAGGTGACTATTACTGTGCATAATTATTAGGCAACTTAACAAAAAACAAATATATACCCATTTCAATTATTTATTTTTACCAGTGAAACCAATATAACATCTCAACATTCACAAATATACATTTCTGACATTCAAAAACAAAACAAAAACAAATCAGTGACCAATATAGCCACCTTTCTTTGCAAGGACACTCAAAAGCCTGCCATCCATGGATTCTGTCAGTGTTTTGATCTGTTCACCATCAACATTGCGTGCAGCAGCAACCACAGCCTCCCAGACACTGTTCAGAGAGGTGTACTGTTTTCCCTCCTTGTAAATCTCACATTTGATGATGGACCACAGGTTCTCAATGGGGTTCAGATCAGGTGAACAAGGAGGCCATGTCATTAGATTTTCTTCTTTTATACCCTTTCTTGCCAGCCACGCTGTGGAGTACTTGGACGCGTGTGATGGAGCATTGTCCTGCATGAAAATCATGTTTTTCTTGAAGGATGCAGACTTCTTCCTGTACCACTGCTTGAAGAAGGTGTCTTCCAGAAACTGGCAGTAGGACTGGGAGTTGAGCTTGACTCCATCCTCAACCCGAAAAGGCCCCACAAGCTCATCTTTGATGATACCAGCCCAAACCAGTACTCCACCTCCACCTTGCTGGCGTCTGAGTCGGACTGGAGCTCTCTGCCCTTTACCAATCCAGCCACGGGCCCATCAAGACTCACTCTCATTTCATCAGTCCATAAAACCATAGAAAAATCAGTCTTGAGATATTTCTTGGCCCAGTCTTGACGTTTCAGCTTGTGTGTCTTGTTCAGTGGTGGTCGTCTTTCAGCCTTTCTTACCTTGGCCATGTCTCTGAGTATTGCACACCTTGTGCTTTTGGGCACTCCAGTGATGTTGCAGCTCTGAAATATGGCCAAACTGGTGGCAAGTGGCATCTTGGCAGCTGCACGCTTGACTTTTCTCAGTTCATGGGCAGTTATTTTGCGCCTTGGTTTTTCCACACGCTTCTTGCGACCCTGTTGACTATTTTGAATGAAACGCTTGATTGTTCGATGATCACGCTTTAGAAGCTTTGCAATTTTAAGAGTGCTGCATCCCTCTGCAAGATATCTCACTATTTTTGACTTTTCTGAGCCTGTCAAGTCCTTCTTTTGACCCATTTTGTCAAAGGAAAGGAAGTTGCCTAATAATTATGCACACCTAATATAGGGTGTTGATGTCATTAGACCACACCCCTTCTCATTACAGAGATGCACATCACCTAATATGCTTAATTGGTAGTAGGCTTTCGAGCCTATACAGCTTGGAGTAAGACAACATGCATAAAGAGGATGATGTGGTCAAAATACTCATTTGCCTAATAATTCTGCACGCAGTGTATAAAGCAGAGGATCCCAAGCAAGCTGATAGAAGACATTCCAGGACACTATATCTAGACAGAGGTACCAGAACACAATGGTCAAACCTGATAGCAGAAGGTATAAAGATAAAATATTCTCAGCTTCTCAAAAATCAACAGGTTTAGGCCTCTTTCACATGACCGTTTTTTTCCCCCCGTTTACGGGCCGTTTTTTGCGGTCCGTATACGGTCCGTATACGGAACCATTGATTTCAATGGTTCCGCAAAAAAAACGGAATGTACTCCGTATGCATTCCGTTTCCGTTTTTCCGTTCCGTTTTAACATAGAACATGTCCTATATTTGGCCGCAAATCACGTTCCGTGGCTCCATTAAAGTCTATGGGTCCGCAAAAAAACGGAATGCATACGGAAGTGCATCCGTATGTCTTCCGTATCCGTTCCGTTTTTTTGCGGATTCATCTATTGAAAATGTTATGCCCAGCCCAATTTTTTCTATGAAATTACTGTATACTGTATTTGCCATACGGAAAAACGGAACGGAAAAACGGAACGGAAACGGAAACACAAGGGAAACAAAAAACGGAACAACGGATCCGTTTAAAACGGACCGCAAAACACTGAAAAAGCCATACTGTCGTGTGAAAGAGGCCTTACCTTCACTAACACATAGTCCCCTGGTCTGGCTCGGACTTCGCTCTCCGATAATGAATTGCTTGCCATGGGAAGATCAGGGAAAATCACTTTAGTGTTTCCATCATTCCTTCCACACAGGTCTGAGGCTGAACGCTTACTTGCCTAAAAAGAGATAAAATAACAAGGGAATATAATATTAATCTATCTCTATAGCTTTATTTCTAGTGAGCTATACTGTACTAGGGAACAACCACACCCCTCCCCCCCCCCCTGCCATACAAGTTTAAAGCAAACATTAACAAAACTTAGTTCCAGCTAAATCTATTTGCATAAATGAATAATTGGGGTAAAGAGTATATATCTAGGTTCCAGCAAAAGATTAACCCCTAAAATCACAATTTTAATGATATACTTTAAAAAAGATCCCACATGGGCCTCCTATACCAAGACAAAAAATTACATACAAGATAATTGACTAATAGTTAACATCCAGAAACTAAATGATATTACCTGGGGTGTGGGGAGAATTTATCCCTATGTCTGCCCCTGTCCTAAGACCTCAGCCCAGAGGAGACTCCTGATGGTGGTGACCCCCTGTCCACGTTCCTAGACTAATGTCCCTAAATTGTCCCTACAGGGATAGGTACACAAAATTTTTTTTTTTAAATCCTGGAGTGCCCCAGGTATGAGGTAAGTTGCCTATCGTATAAAACTTTACTGGATGTTATAAACAAGGTACAAACACACAAAAAGAGTCAGGGTTGATATGGTGGTCAAACACCTAACACAAACAAAGTGTAGATATAGATAGTCAGGGTTGACAATATAGTCAGAGCACCTGAAATAACCTTGATGCGTTCCCCCTAGTCAGTGCTTTGGGATCATCAGGAGGTAAAAATAATGAAGACACTAGTGGTCTATACAATGCTGGTGTAACACAATATATACTGGGTTATAGCCAGGTTACATAGCCAAATCATCGCTCTCCATATAATTTATACAGGGGGTGCCATTCTAGGGCCAATCAACATATAGCGTGGCACCGTTCCAGACCAGCCACACACCGCAGATATCATGTGCGGCTATAATCTAGGTGCTGTTGTCCAAGTCCAGGAGGCCAGATAAGGATGTGTTCCACGTCCTGTAGGACAAAATAGTCATATGCCCACATCAGTAACAACTTCCAACAGAGATATATCTTGAGCTCATTATGGTATAATGCACACTTACAGTTAGAGGATATAGTACACCCCAGTTAGAGGATATAATACACCAGGTAGCGTTCCTGTCCTGCTGTGAAAGGGTCTTAATAGACCCACACTATAATTGAGAGACAGGGTCACCATAAGTACTTACAAAAAATTATTATATCCCTCCAATCAGGGGCTATGATAAGTCCAACTTACGTCCTAAAGGCCTCCCTTCGTTCAGAGCTCCCCCTGGAAGGCAATATGCTGACTTACTGCAGGTGTATTTAAAGCGCTGTAACAGGGACTTCTGTAACTGTCGCAGCAAGGGGGCAATATATATCTGACAGTGTCCTTGCCAAGAGGACTACATAGGCAAGACAATCAGAGAGGTACGGAGAAGAATATGTGAGCATGTAAAAAAGAATAACACCCCAGTAGCCTCACATGTTTATGAAATTCATGGGGGTAACCCTGGGTGTCTTAAATTTTCTGTTCTTGAATTGGTCCAACCGTCACCTAGGGACGGGGACTGGGACAGGAAAATACTACAGAAAGAGTGTACATGGATCCATCGCTTTAGATCTCAGGCCCCTTTGGGCATTAATGAAAGACTGACATTTTCCTGTTTCTTATGAGCGTGGCCATTCCTGTGATATCTCTGTTTGGCTGGTGGCCTAGCTTTGTGGTGATTCTTATAGTGTTTGAAAATTGGCCTCATGCGTGAAGCATGAAATAATTATTATATCGAAATGGACATAAGTGACATTATATTTTGCCACTGTCTTGAGACGACCACGGACTGTGGATCGTATTTTGAAAATTACATACCTTTTTCGGGGATAGCTGTGACTTAACTGCAGTATAAATGTATCTAAATCACCCTGGGATTCTGTATCATGCATTTTGTCGATCTATATTTAAAATAATTGGTCAGTACATCATTCCCCTTGACATTATATCCCCACATCGCTTACTTGCTTAAATATATCATTAAAACCTGGTGGCATCGAGCATATAGACTAAAATACCTGTAATTACGTTTTTTATTGGGATCAAGTATGGGCCTTGTGATCGGGACTTATCAATGGGGGATCTCTGTATACCGGATGTATGACTTGGAACGCAATGCGTATCAAACAAAAAATGGATGGTAGGACAGCACCACTTACTTGAAAGCATTCAAGAGACTTTGCGGCGGTGCTCGTGGCGTCAGGTCTCGGCCTCAGAGACCCCCAAAATACCAGTAAAGATGAAGAAGGTCACGGCACTCCAAAAGCTAGTTCAATGTTCTTTAATCCACCAAATATTCAGCAGCAACGTTTCAACAATAGTCTTTATCAAGCTACATACCTACATAGTATGTAGCTTGATAAAGACTATTGTCGAAACGTTGCTGCTGAATATTTGGTGGATTAAAGAACATTGAACTAGCTTTTGGAGTGCCGTGACCTTCTTCATCTTTATTGGAACGCAATGCGTTCCACGGACCGGAACTGAAGGTCTCTCTATACCGGATGGACGTTTCGATCTATATTTGTCCACTGGATCTAGAGGTCGCCTGATGGAACACATATGCGTTCCAAAGGACCGAAACTGGGGATGACTGCATCCAGTTATCTGAGGAGCAGTATGATGTACTACAGGAACCCAAGTTGGACCGGAAACTGTCTCCTGGAACGCATGTGCGTTCCAAGGACCGGAAACGGGGGATACTTACATCCTGGCTGCATGATTAATGGATCGGCATGTCTCTCTATATGGACCGCATATGCGTTCCAATAACAGGAAGAGAGGCAGTCCCGGATGTACTGTTACCAACCAATAATTTGGATGGCGCGAATTGATAGCGCTTTAAATACACCTGCAGTAAGTCAGCATATTGCCTACCAGGGGGAGCTCTGAACGAAGGGAGGCCTTTAGGACGTAAGTTGGATTTATCATAGCCCCTGATTGGAGGGATATAATAATTTTTTGTAAGTACTGATGGCGACCCTGTCTCAATTATAGTGTGGGTCTATTAAGACCCTTTCACAGCAGGACAGGAACACTACCTGGTGTATTATATCCTTTAACTGGGGTGTACTATATCTTCTAACTGTAAGTGTGCATTATACCATAATGAGCTCAAGATATATCTCTGTTGGAAGTTGTTACTGATGTGGGCATATGACTATTTTGTCCTACAGGACGTGGAACACATCCTTATCTGGCCTCCTGGACTTGGACAACAGCACCTAGATTATAGCCGCACATGATATCTGCGGTGTGTGGCTGGTCTGGAACGGTGCCACGCTATATGTTGATTGGCCCTAGAATGGCACCCCCTGTATAAATTATATGGAGAGCGATGATTTGGCTATGTAACCTGGCTATAACCCAGTATATATTGTGTTACACCAGCATTGTATAGACCACTAGTGTCTTCATTATTTTTACCTCCTGATGATCCCATAGCACTGACTTGAGGTTATTTCAGGTGCTCTGACTATATTGTCAACCCTGACTATATCTACACTTTGTTTGTGTTAGGTGTTTGACCACCATATCAACCCTGACTCTTTTTGTGTGTTAGTACCTTGTTTGTAACATCCAGTAAAGCTTTATACGATAGGCAACTTATTATCCTTACCTCATACCTGGGGCACTCCAGGATTTTTTTTTTTTTGTGTGTACCTATCCCTGTAGGGACAGTTTAGGGACATTAGTCTAGGAACGTGGACAGGGGGTCACCACCATCAGGAGGCTCCTCTGGGCTGAGGTCTTAGAATAGGGGCAGACATAGGGATAAATTATCCCCACACCCCAGGTAATATCATTTAGTTTCTGGATGTTAACTATCAGTCAATTATCTTGTATGTAATTTTCCATTACGCCCCATGACAGCACCTGTGAGAGATCCTCCTCCTTCCGGACAGGAAACAGGAACTTCCCAGATCTTTAAATTGGTCCCGTGCCTTCCACCTTCAGTTCTTTCCTGTTTCCTGTCCAGGGACAGGAGGATTTCTTTCCAGGTCTATTTTCGGCTGCAGGATCTCTAGGGTTAAAGCGAAACCTAGTGGAGGTACCTGTCGGCGTAAGTCTCCACTAGGAGCCGCTGAGAAGCCCGGCGTCTGCTGTTTTTTCCCTTCTTCGGTGCCATGGGGGGAATCCTGTAGCTTCCTTGTGACCCTGCCTGCCGGCGAAGTTGCGGCGTGAGGGGGGAGGTACGTCTTCTCCTCTCATTGAGGCTGGCTGAGCTGGGTGTGCGCGTCGCACCGGAAGTGACGCGTGCGTTCCACCGGCCGGAAGGGGAGGAGCTTAAACATGGGGGCGCTGCGCGGCCCATTTGAAAAAGGGAACGCCGGCCAGCCAGTGTGGAGGGAGCAGCAGCAGGCAGATACTGACCGGACCGGACGCCAGGCGGCACCTGCAGCCCTCCATTGGCCCCCCTTGAGGCAGCATTATCATGCAAGAAGAGGGGGAAGTTCAACAGCGCACCGACAGACAGGAGCAGCTTTCGGAACCAAGCATGGTACTCCTGGGGGTAAGAGGGGTTAACCCCCACCATCTCCCTTCGGGGAGTTATTATTATGGTCAGGTTAGACTGATTGGGCTGTTTTGTTAAATGCAGGTTAAAGAAGCCCCAAAGAAAGCTTCCCACAAAAGAGCTAAGGAGTGTGGATTTTGCAACCCGAAGTTGGATCCGTCTTACCCAAAAACATGTTGTCAACCATGTCTGGATAAGTTAGTGGCAGAGGAGTCGCCATCTTTATTGCAAAGTATCCAAGATTTAGTTAAAAATGAAGTACGTTCTTCTGTGGAGGAGTTTAAAAAATCCCTGCTCATCCAGGCATAAGAGGGCCCAAAAGGCGATGGTGGAGGATTCTATGGACTCTGGGTCTGAGGAGGGCGCTATTGCAGACTCAGATTCCTCCTCTGAGGATTTGACAGGGAAGCCGTTATTTAGAGCGGACAATACAGATCTACTATTGAAGGCGGTTAGATCCACGATGGAGCTTGAGGAAGAAAAGGAGTCCAGGTCTAGACCAGAGCTAATGTTTGAGAGCCTAAAGCCTAAAAAGTCTAGGGTGTTCCCCATTCAGGACTGTATCAAGGACCTGATTAAACGCGAATGGGAGAAGCCCGATAAAAAATTCTTTATCCCTAGAGCGGTCAGGAGAAAGTACCCCTTTGACGATCAAGAAGTATCAGCTTGGCAGGAGGTACCGAAGGTAGACTCTCCCGTAGCTAAGATAAATAAGAAGTCAGCTCTCCCGTTTGAGGATTTAGGGTCCCTTACAGATCCCATGGACAAAAGGGCTGATGCGTACTTAAGGAAGAATTGGGAAGCTTCCACTTCTGCCTTTAAACCAAATATAGCGACTACCTCGGTGGCAAGGTCATTAAAGCTCTGGTTGGAGGAATTAGAGTCTCATATAGAGAACAAGACTCCTAGGGATCAGCTGCTGGAGGCTATACCAACTATGTCCAGTGCAGTGGATTTCATCTCTGATGCCTCTGCTGACGCATTGAGGCTTTCCGCTAGGGTGGCTGCATTGTCCAATTCAGCCAGAAGGTCGTTATGGTTTAAAGGGTGGAAGGGCGATGTAGCTTCAAAATCTAAGCTTTGTGCCCTCCCTTGCCAAGGAGATTTTTTTGGTTGGGTCAGCCTTAGATGATATTTTAGATAAGGCATCTGATAAGAAGAAAGGATTTCCAGCACCGTCCTTTCCTAAACAGGGGAAGCCATTTCGGATCAATGAAAGAAGGAAAGGTTTTGGGGATCAAAAGATAAGGAGGGAGTGGAGTTCTGATAAATCCAAAGGTGTGCTGTTTAAATCCAGACCTCAAACATCAAGTTCCACTCAACAATGACGCCAGACCCCAAGTAGGCGGTCGTCTTTCCTTATTTTTTCCGGCCTGGCGAAATATTACCGCAAGCGCCTGGATAAAGGATGTTATAAGGGAAGGCTATCGCCTAGACTGCAAGAGACTACCACCCAGGACATTCAAAATTACTTCATTAAACCAAAATTCTCGAAAAACAGGTGGCACCTTCGGAGGAAATAAACAACCTCCTGGAGAAGGTAGTCCTTGTTCCAGTCCCAAAGGACGAACAAGGAGAGGGTTTTTATTCAACCCTATTTCTGGTCCCCAAGCCCAACAGGCTGATGATAAATCTGAAGGGCCTAGTCTATGCCTGCCCTCCCATCACCCTATTGCCCAGAGTGATCCAGAAGATCAGGAGGGAACAGGCTACAGTGATACTAATAGCACCATTATGGCCAAAAAGAGTTTAGTTTGCTTGGTTGAGGAGACTATCAATAGCCGATCCCTGGGTGCTTCCAGAAAGACAGGACCTATTATATCAGGGCCCTCTACATCATCCGGAAGTCAAGAACCTCCACCCGACAGCTTGGATTTTGAGAGGACATTCTTCAGGTCTAGAGGCCTATCAGAACAAGTCATTGGGACTCTCCTGGCTAGTAGGAAAAAAGTCACCTCCGAAATCTATCTGAGTATGGAAAACCTTCCTTCGGTTTGCAGGTCCAGGCTTAGACTTGAGCTCACCCAACATCCCGTTAATTTTAAACTTTTTACAGGAAGGCCTTAATAAAAAGCTTAAACCCAGCACTCTCAAGGTACAGGTCTCGGCACTGAGTGTCCTGTTTGATTTTCGATTGGCTACTCATCCTTGGGTCAAAAGGTTCATTAAGGGATCCTCTAGACTATGTCCTATAGTCAAATCTAAGTCAGCCCCATGGGACCTTAACCTGGTTCTTTCTGCTCTAACCAAGGCTCCGTTTGAACCTCTGGGGGACATCCCCTCAAAGATGCTGTCCTATAAGACCGTATTTTTAGTGGCCATTACATCTGCCAGACGAGTAGGATAACTATCCGCTTTGTCCTCTTCCCCACCATATACTCAGATTCTGGAGGATAGAATTGTTTTCAAACCGGATCCTGCATTCCTGCCCAAAGTAGTGTCGGTATTCCATAAGTCTCAGGAAATAGTTCTCCCTTCCTTTTGTCAGGACCCAAAGAATGAAGGAGAAAGATCCTTTCATACTTTAGATGTTAGAAGGTGTGTCTGTGCATATTTAGAGTCTACGAAGGGCTTTAGAAAAACCCCGCAACTCTTTGTTCAGTTTTCAGAGTCAGAACAGGGGCTTGAAAGTTACAAGCCGTACCTTAGCCAGATGGATCAAGAGAGCGATAGGTCTGGCATATTCAATATCAGATTGTCAGGTTCCTTCAGTTTTTTCAGCCCATTCCACCAGGGCAGTAGCCTCTTCCTGGGCAGAAAAAGGGTGCGCTACCATCGAACAGATCTGTAGGGCTGCAACGTGGAGTTCTCCCTCTACGTTTTACAAGCACTATAGGTTGGACCTTTCATCTGTGCAGGATATGTCTTTTGGGAGAAAGGTGCTGCAGGCTGTAGTCCCTCCCTAATAGTTTTCTAGTCTAGTCTCTCACAGGTGCTGTCATGGGGCGTAATGGAAATACTTCAATTACTCTTACCGGTAATTTGTTTTCCATGAGCCCATGACAGCACCTACATAATTCCCACCCTTAATTAAAAAAAATATATAAAAAAATATATATATTTTTTTATTTATACATAAAGAATGATGAAAAAAGAGAGATCTACTCTTTGGTATGGTGCCAAAGAGGAGATATGCCTGGCATATATTTGGCACAGAGTTTTTTTCTATTATGTTTTTCTCGCCTATGTTTTTAGTTTTCACTATATATAGGTGTGTTGCTGGTCCCAGGAATCTTGTCAAATACTGAAGGTGGAAGGCACGGGACCAATTTAAAGATCTGGGGAGTTCCTGTTTCCTGTCCGGAAGGAGAAGGATCTCTCACAGGTGCTGTCATGGGCTCATGGAAAACAAATTACCGGTAAGAGTAATTGAAGTATTTTTGTTTTGGTATAGGAGGCCCATGTGGGATCTTTTTTAAAGTATATCATTAAAATTGTGATTTTAGGGGTTAATCTCCTGCTGGAACCTAAACATTAACAAAAGATGGAAGACAAAGCACTAATGTATATACAGTATAGTAAACATCGCTTTATGCTGTGCAGGAATACTCTCCACCTGGATTGGGCAGATGCAAGCAACTGTATGCCACCTAGCAAGTATTGTGCTTGTATCCTATTAATTACAATACGATGGTGCACAAAGTGGTCAACTCTGTGACTGACGCACCCAGTGTGCAATGGTGTCTGTCCCCACCCAATGTCATATTTTGTCAGTGAAAATAAATGAACTTGAATCCTTAGTTCCCACAGATTTAAACTCAAAATAGAAAATTTCGGATTTTATTAAAAGGAACTTTCAGGGAATTTGATATTGATGGCCTATCCTTTAGGAAAGGTCCCCAATATCAGATAAGTGAGGGTCTGACTATTGGGACCACTGTCAATCAGCTCTTTGAAGTGGCAGCAGTGCTACATGAGTGATTAGGCACCATCCTTGGCCAACAGCTCATCTGCTGTAGTGCCGGGTGCCTGGTCCCCGCTGATCTGATACTGATGACCTATCAATATCAAATAGATAACCCATTTAAGGACAGCTAGACTCCTCCCAAAATGGAACTGACCAGTGCACTGATGCGTCCAGGGGGGCATCCCACTCTAGATGATCTCCATTTATGGTAAAGCGAGAATAGTGTATTAATAATTTTTAGGGAAATTTCTTGGTCAAACAAAATTGACACCTACTTGATGAATACAGGGATGCATAATTATAGTATATGAAGGAAATCAAGTGATTCCACCATCTTGTCCTATATACTCCATTCTGAAAGTGTAGTTTTTATGTTTAAAGGAATATAATTGTGTTGTGTATAGGGAAAATGTTGCAGTCTGGAAACATTGTGTAGTTTCGGTCAAGACGAGCATGCACAGCCTGGAGTGTAATCAACGTATCTAACAGGGCTCCCGATATCTCCACTGCGGACCCAGAAATGTCTTCCTTACATCCCACAATCCTAGGTGCGACTGATGTAAAGAGAAGCGAACCAGAGTCTACATCACCTAGGCGCCTGATCCTGCATTGGCTGGGATGGACACCAAATTATAGTACAATTTTCTGTCTAATTCTCTATAAAAAAAAAACTCTTGATCGGGGGCTCCATATACTGGCATGTGACACAGACCATAAACATTTATTTCACAGTATTGTAACGTTCTGCTTAACCCCTTAAGGACTTAGGGCGTACCGGTACGCCCTGTTTCCCGAGTCCTTAAGGACTCAGGGCGTACCGGTATGTCCTAAGTTTAAATCGCAATTGCCGCCCGGCGGGGGTTAATCGCAACAGGATGTCTGCTGAAATCATTCAGCGGGCATCCTGTCACAACGCCGGGGGGAGTCCCGTGACCCCCCCGCGTCGGCGATCGCCGCAAACCGCAGGTCAATTCAGACCTGCGGCTTTTACCTATTGCGGTGGCGGCGACATCGGGTCCCCATGTGGCTGTAGGGGGGACCCGATGGCATGGAAGGCAGCGCGATGTCTAAGGAAGGCATCGCGCTGCCTTCCGGTGAAGAGCCTGTGAGATCCAGCCCCTTGGATCTCACAGGCCGGTAGCTGTATGAGTAATACACACAGTATTACTCATACAGCCAATGCATTCCAATACAGAAGTATTGGAATGCATTGTAAAAGGGATTAGACGCCCAAAAGTTGAAGTCCCAAAGTGGAACAAAAAATAAAGTAAAAAAAAAGTTGAAAAAATAAAGTTTCCCCCCTCATAAATTAAAAGTTTCAAGTAAAAATAAACAAAAACGTAATTTTCCCCAAATAAAGTTAAAAGAAATTGGTGAAAAATAGAGGGAAAAAAAAAGTATACATATTAGGCATCACCGCGTCCGTATCGACCGGCTCTATAAACATATCACATGACCTAACCCTTCAGATGAACACCGTAAAAAATAAAAAATAAAAACTGTGCTAAATAAACCATTTTTTGTCACCTTACACCACAAAAAGTGTAATAGCAAGCGATCAAAAAGTCTTATGCACCCCAAAATAGTGCCAATAAAACCGTCATCTCATCCCGCAAAAATCATACCCTACACAAAGTAATCGCCCAAAAACTGAAAATGTTATGGCTCTCAGACTCTGGAAACACTAAAACATGATTATTTTTTTTTGTTTCAAAAAAGAAATCATTGTGTAAAACTTACATAAATAAAAAAAAAGTATACATATTCGGTATCGCCGCATCCGTGACAATCTGGTCTATAAAAATATCACATGATCTAACCTGTCAGATGAATGTTGTAAATAACAAAAAATAAAAACGGTGCCAAAACAGCTATTTCTTGTTACCTTGCCTCACAAAAAGTGTAATATAGAGCAACCAAAAATCATATGTACCCTAAACTAGTACCAACAAAACTGCCACCCTATCCCGCAGTTTCTAAAATGGAGTTTTTTGGAGTTTCTACTCTAGGGGTGCATCAGGGGGGCTTCAAATGGGACATGGTGTCAAAAAAACCAGTCCAGCAAAATCTGCCTTCCAAAAACCGTATGGCATTAGTTTCCTTCTGCGTCCTGCCGTGTGCCAACAGCGGTTAACGACCACATATGGGGTGTTTCTGTAAACTACAGAATCAGGGCCATAAATATTGAGTTTGGTTTGGCTGTTAACCCTTGCTTTGTAACTGGAAAAAAATTATTAAAATGGAAAATCTGCCAAAAAAAAAGTGAAATTTTTAAATTGTATCTCTATTTTCCATTAATTCTTGTGGAACACCTAAAGGGTTAACGACGTTTGTAAAATCAGTTTTGGGTGGTTTCTATTATGTAAGCCTCGCAAAGTGACTTCAGACCTGAACTGATCCCTAAAAATTGGGTTTTTGAAAATTTCTGAAAAATTTCAAGATTTGCTTCTAAATTTCTAAGCCTTGTAACATCCCCCAAAAATAAAATATAATTCCCAAAATTATCCAAACATGAAGTAGACATATGGGGAATTTAAAGTAATAACTATTTTTGGAGGTATTACTATGTATTATAAAAGTAGAGAAATTGAAACTTGGAAATTTGCAATTTTTTTCAAATTTCTGGTAAATTTGGTATTTTTTTATAAATAAATAAAAAAATTTTACTTCATTTTACCAGTGTCATGAGGTACAATATGTGACGAAAAAACAATCTCAGAATGGCCTGGATAAGTCAAAGCGTTTTAAAGTTATCACCACTTAAAGTGACACTGGTCAGATTTGCAAAAAATGGCCAAGTCCTTAAGGTGAAATAGGGCTGAGTCCTTAAGGGGTTAAAGGAGTTGTTCCACAAAAAAACTAGATTTTTGTACTTACCGTAAAATCTGTTTCTCTTCCATTTATTGGGGGACACAGGCTGACCATGGGTATAGCTGTTGCCACTAGGAGGCGGACACTAAGCACAAAAGTGAGAGCTCCTTTCCTCAGCTATACCCTTCCTACAGGAACTGAGCTAAAACAGTTAGTGCAAAAGCAGTAAGAGAAGCAAGAAAAAACTGTGAAACAGAACATTGAACAAACCAAGAATCAACCAGGCCACAAGGTAGGCCTGTAAAACCAGAGAACGGGAGGGAGCTGTGTCTCCCAATGAACGGAAAAGAAAACAAGATTTTTGTAGACTTACCTGTAAAATCTTTTTCTCGCCGAGTTCATTGTAGGACACAGGACCGGAGGGGTTGCTGCTGCCGCTAGGAGGGGACACTAAGCTAAAAAGTATTAGCTCCTTCCGTTGGCTATACCCCCTCTAGCCTGGAGACAGCATATCAGTTTGTGCACAAGCAATAGGAGGAAAAGAAATTAGAAATGGAATAACAGAACAAGAACCATGGGTCTGAACCCATAACTGAGAACCCCACCAGTCAAACAACCATCGTCACCTGTGGCAAAATTGGAGAACAAACAAAGGGTAGGAGCTGTGTCCTCCAATGAACTCGGCGAGAAAGAGATTTTACAGGTGAGTCCACAAAAATCTAAATTTTCTCGCTCTTATTATTGGGGGACACAGGACCGTGGGACATTCCAAAGCAGTCCACGGGGAGGGAAGAAACCACACGCCCATGGAAGTCACAGTCGTAGGAGACTAACATACCACAGCCCACAAGACCTTGCGACCCAGAGCCAGGTAGGAGAGTAGGAGGGGGAAGACGTACAGGAGGGAAAAACTGTCCCATGGGGAACCATTGCGTCTACTGCACATGCCCAAAGATCTCGTCTGCGAGATGAAGGTGGGAAGCTTGTGGTTGATCCTGGATGCCATCAAATCCACATCCGGATGGCCCCAACGGAGACAGATGGAGTTGAACACTTCTGGGTGCAGAGACCACTCGCCCAGGTCCACAGTCTTCCGGCTGAGGAAGTCCACCATCCAATTCTCCACTCCTGGAATGTAGACTGCCGATAGAGCTGACTAAGGAGCGTGGGGACCCAGGAGGCTGCAGACCGGGGTAGGCCTGAATAGGGACCGGGCCTAAATTAGAGGGGGCGGGCAGCCGGAGCTGCCTCCCCAGGGTCAAACTGTAGCACTTGGAGGAATAGTGCTCCATGTGAGGACAGGTGGGCCTCGGGTTAAAAAGGAAGGAAGGGAGGGAGGGCTGGGGGCAATAGAGGGGAGTATAGCAATATCCACTTAATCTGGACTACTCACCCTATGTTCCTCCTCTTCTATCCACCCTTCCTCAGTGGGCCAGCAGGGTCACCTCTTCAGCTGCTGGCACCGAAGTGGCAGTTAGCTGGCTTGGAGGGAGAGCTGGATCCAGGTGACCCCTTGGCTGGCGGGATGCAGGGGAGCTAGGCTGCCCTGGTCCTCTTTTTCTTCTTGGGGGAGCTGGACAGGGAGGGAGACCGACCCGGGCCATGGTCCTCTGGGGAACAGGGAGGCTAGGTGGCCCTGTTACCCCTCCTGCAAAAATGGGGGAAAAAAGGAAAAATATAGCAGAATTGACCCTGCAAAGGTCTGCCTCCTACAGACACTAAACTAAAAACTGATATACTCTCTCCAAGCTGGAGGGTGTATAGCTGGTGGGAGGAGCTAACAATTTTTAGCCTAGTGTCGCCTAATGGGGCAGCAGCAGCTATACCCACGATCCTGTGTCCCCCAATGATACGAGCGAGAAACAGATTTTACGGTAAGTAAAAAAATCTAATTTTCTCATCTATATTATTGGGGGGCACAGGCTGACCATGGGACATTTCAGAGCAGTTCCAGGGGTGGGTCACAACTAAAACCCCAGGCCAATCAGAAAACCGCCCAAGAGAAGCGTCCGAAGACGCGAAGGTGTGCACTCTGTAAAACTTGGAAAAGGTGTGCAAAGACGACCAGGTAGCCGCCTTGCAAACCTGAAGGGTCGAAGCCCCATGATGCACTGCCCAAGAGGCCCCTACAGCCCGAGCAGTAACGTGGAAGGGTAGAGGCCGCCGACTGATACAGTACGTTTCCACAATAGCCAAACGAATCCCTCAGGAAATGGAATCTTTGGACGCAGCCAACCCTCGTCTCGGTCCATCAGGAATGACAAAGAGGTAATCCATCCACTGAAAAGGGGACGTCTGCGATAAATAGATGCGAACAGCTTGCACCAAATCCAGAGTATGAAGAGACTGCTAACGAGGATCGGAGGGGGAAGCACAAAAGGAGGGCTCTTCATTGAGATGGAAATTCAATACCACCGTCGGGAGGAAGTACTAAACAGGGTGAAGAAACAACTTGACCTGATGAACGATCAGGAAAGGAGACCGACAGGAAAAAGCCGTGAGTTCCGACACCCTTGAGATGGAGGTGATTGCGACTAAAAACTCCACCTTAGAGGAAAATAAACGAAAAGGCACCTGTTGCAAAGGTTTAACTGGAGAGCGCTGAGCACCAAATTAAAGTCCCAAGGATTTGAAGGAGGGCGGTAAGTGGGTGCTGCGTAAGCAACCCCCTGCCGAAAAGTGCGTACTGCGGAAAGTGAGGCCAGGTTCCGCTGAAATAGAATGGTTAAGAGCTGAAACCTGACCCTCAAGAGTTCCAGTCTCAAATCCATGCCCGATTGGAGAAAAGACAAGAGCCATGACAGAGAAAAACGAATGTGAGACAGCTGATGGCTTTCGCACCAACCAAAGTAAGTTTTCCAGACACTGTGATAGATCAGATAAGAGGTCTTCCCGAAGGGGAAGATGCTAAGGTTCGTCGGCGAGGAGGGCGACAAGGGAGGTGTGCCACACTCTGCGTGGCCATTCCGGTGCCACGAGAATGACTGGCAGACCTTGATCTTTCTGAGAAGATGTGGAAGGAGAGGAAGCGGAGGGAACACGTAAGGAAACGTGAACTGACTTCACTATGGCGTCCAACGCCAGAGCATCCTTGGATCTCGCAACAAAGTTCTTGAACTTGTAGTTGAAGTGGGAGGCCATTAGATTCACATCCGTCCGACCCCACCGCTCGCAGATTGCGAGAAAAATCTGCGGATGAAGAGCCCATTCGGCGTGATCGAGGCGCTCTTGGCTGAGAAAGTCGGCGATCCAGTTGTCAACGCCAGGGATGTGAACTGGCATCAGAGCTGGAACATGGTTCTCCACCCAGTTGAGGATGAGCGCTGCTTTTGCCATGGCTGCGGGGTTCCGGGGGCTGGTTGAGGTATGCATCCAATCTCAGGGGCTCCATCCGGAAGCGGCGGAGCCAAAGGAAGCGGTTGAGGACTTTAATGTCTAGAATGGGACGGACCGTACCCTCCGTTTTGGAGACCACAAAGAGATTGGAGTAGAACCCGCGGAAACTGTCTTGAGTGGGAACCGGAATGATCACTCCCTGCCACTTGGGGCTGGAAGAACTCCGAAAGAGCTGAAAAAGAGTTCTGCGCTTCTTTGACCTATTGAAGTGTGCACGGTTCTGCGGTAAATGGGTACTTTTACCAACTGTAGCATCAGAGATAATCTCATCCAGACGTTTGCTGAAAAGTCTGCTACCAGTAAAGGGGGGAGGGTTTCGAAGCACTATCCGCCGATTAGCAAAAGAGCCAAAGGGTACGGCGAATAGCCACCAAAAAGGCGGAAGAGGGGTCATAAACCTGGCCGCGTCCAGAGAGGCTTCACAAACGCAAGAACTGGTGTGGGAAAGCTGCAGTGCAATATCCGAAAGTTCCTCCGAGGGGTCACCAGAGGTGAGGCCCTGACGTAGTTTGTTTGCCCACTCAGTTATAGCCTTACTCACCCATGTAGAGGCAAAAACAGGGCACAGGCTGTGCCAACTGTTTCAAAGGAAGATTTGGCAAAAGATTCCAATTTTTTTATCCCTGTGGTCGGAAAAGTAAGCCCCATATGCAAGGCGATATGCTTAGCCAGTCGGTATACCGGAGGCTCAACAATAAGAGAGGACGACCACTTTTTTGTTAAATCCAATGGAAAGGAATATGGGACGTCTAAGCGTATTGGCAAAGCAAAACGCCTGTCAGGGAAGTTCCACTCCTTGGAAAGGGAGGAATCAAAATCCGGGTGGTTGGGAAAACATTTTGGCGAGCGACAGGACCGCCTGAAGGAAAAACCAGAGTCGGCAGATGAGAGTGCAGGATCTTCAATGTGTAAGGTTTCTATAACAGCTGCAATGAGATTGTCCACCATAGTGGACAGTTTGGAAGACTGCTCCTCAGGTGAGACAAAGTCAGCGTCGCCTTTTCCTCAGAAAATGCCTCTTCCAAGGAGGACACGTCAGAGCGAGACTCCCTGTGAGGTGGCGGTGAGACAGAAGATACGGGGGAAGCAGACACCCTTCGAGGAGAAGGTGGTCAGGCCGTTTTGCAGGACGGCCACAATGGGGCTTAGCAGAGGGATTCCCAGAGTCTGACTGGTCAGAAGGTAGTCGTGTGGACAAACACCCCAGTATTTCCACAATAGCCTTGTTGGTATAGGAGACGTCCTGTACCATCTTCGCCAGGGAGCGCGCCCACTCCAGTTCTACCATGCACTGAGCAGGAGGGGCACCTTGGCAGTGGAACAGAGCACGAAGAGCAGAGGGGGTCTAACTGACCGCACTGGAATTTGGAGCGACAAGAAGGCAAAAATGGCACACAGAAGTCGCCGGCTGTTTTTGGGCCTGGGCTTGGACATAGTGAATACTCCTCTCCAAAGGACGCCGCTGCCGCAATATGCACGCTCGAGTTGCTGGCTGACAGCGAGGAACGTGCCACGGCTAGCCAGCTGAAGGTTAAGGCCACAGAGAAGCTAGAGCCTCGATTTAAGAGAGAGCCTGGCGGGGAATAGTCGGGGCGACCGGAAAATGAGAAGCCCCACAGGAGAACTAGGGGGAGAAGTGTCTCCTAGCCCAAAGAGGAAAGCCCCAAACCTTGCCCCCCTGCCCCCCCCCCCCCCCCCCCCAACCGGGATCAACACTATTATGTCTAATAGTGTGAAAATAAATTTAAACTTTGAAAAATATATTTTTTTTTACATCACCATATTCTGACCCCCATAACTTTTTTTTTATAGTTATATCTACTGAGCTGTGTGGTGGCTCAATTTTTGCGGGACAATATGTAGGTTTTATTGATACCATTTTGGAGTGTGTGTGACTTTTTGATCACATTTTATTGTGTAACAGAACCAATGAAAAAATGGCAAATTGGCAAATCAAACTTATATATATATATTTTTAAAAAATATATATTTTTAAAGTTTATATTTTTTACTTTTTTGTTATGATTTTGAAGCTCATTTGTATTTTACCACGCACAGGGGTGTTCTATTATATACAACATTTAAATGTGTTTGTGTGGTTTCTAATAAAAGTTGTATGATTTTAATTGAGACGTGCAGTTTTATATACGGTTTTACTTACTTTCTTTCACGTTATTGGTGCTGAAAGTTTGGCTTCCGACTTGGAGAATCGGCATCAACAACTTGCTGCCTCCAATATAACCAGCATGTCAAAAAAAAAAAGAGTGCGTACAGCTCTTGTACAGAGACCCGTAGATTTATGCTTTGTGCAAAAATACATTTTAGGACCACCGCTTTACACGGTCATTGAACATACAATTTTACCCATATGATAGGATCTCACAATATCCTATCTATAATCATTACCTGTGCAATCTAAGACCAGGTGTTTATCATGAGTGACATATCAGATACTTACTCCTTCCACCAGGACAAGCTGGGTACTTCCCACTGCTCTTTGACTGACTTTTTCTGCCTCTTCTCTGAAGACTTCAATGAGTTCCTCCAGCCTCCTTTTCTTCACTTCGGGTGGGACATCGTCATTTAACCGGTGGAAGGCTCTTGTTTTCTTATGCAGAAAGAGATTTCCATTTATACAGCACACAGTTAAACAATACAAGTATTAAAAATAATCAGAGATGCATCAAGTCACCTTCCTCATGCTGTAGGCAAACAGGAAAGCTGCATTGTAGGAAACGTCCCGTAACAGTGACAGTGTTTGCTGGTGGTCGTCCTCTGTTTCTTGGCAGAAGCCAGTTATAAAGTCACTGCTGAGACTGACACCTATAAACAGCAATATATAAACATCCAATAGAATATAAAATGTGAATATATACCACTCACATTGCTCAGGCAGTGAGGGTGTGTCATCAATATTAATACCATATCTCCACAGATGTGTCAATCATATATAAAAATATGTGTGAAACATGTGCATTCAATTCATTAAAATCATTAGTAAGCCACTTAGTTCGTCACAGTAGTGCCCCCATGTGAGGTCCAGTATACAGAGAAGCGCGCACTAATGGTCGGCGTGCTTCACCTTCTACTGCCCATTCGCTGGGTTGATAGACCATTTTCTCCAGGAGTCTGATGACGTATCCTGTTACCAAGTGCAGGGAAAGATCGCTCTATAGCCAATAGAAAAGAGAGGGAGTGCCTGATGACGCATGTTGTTACTCAGGCATATAGGCAGCTCAGCGATCTTGTCCCATCCTATATTTTTATATATGATTGACACATCTGTGGAGATATGGTATTAATATTGATGACACACCCTCACTTCCTGGGTGTCATACACATTATATTTTAGGCTACTTTCACACTAGCGTTCGGAGCGGATCCGTCTGATGTTTCATCAGACGGATCCGCTCCGATAATGCAGAAGTTCGCATCCGTTCAGAACGGATCCGTCTGAATTAAAACTTAGAAAATTTTCTAAGTATGAAAGTAGCCTGAGCGGATCCGTTCAGACTTTACATTGTAAGTCAATGGGGAACGGATCCGCTTGAAGATTGAGCCATATGGTGTCATCTTCAAGCGGATCCGTCCCCATTGACTTACATTGTAAGTCTGGACGGATCTGCTCGCCTCTGCACGGCCAGGCGGACACCCGAACGCTGCAAGCAGCGTTCAGGTGTCCGCTCACTGAGCAGAGCGGAGGCTGAGCGCTGGCAGGCGGATGCGATCTAAGTGGATCCGCCTCCACTGAGAATGCATTGGGGCCAGACGGATGCGTTCGGGGCTGCTCGTGAGCCCCTTCAAACGGAGCGCACGAGCGGACACCCAAACGCTAGTGTGAAAGTAGCCTAAGGCATACCTTATGTTATAATCACATTGCTTGATAAAGACCAGAGATGGTCGAAACGTCGCTGTCATTTTGTTGCAGATTTGAAATAAACCAACTTGTCCTTAGCCAGGATCTCTATCTGCGAGAACCACTTCACCTATCAAGGGTAGATAGATTTTTTACAATTGCTGAACTCTGTAGTGCTGCTTATCTTTTGTTATTTTCCAATCAGATGACTGCAGGGGACAGAGCAACGAACCAGTCACGACTCCGCTAACCGTGCAGCGGGCGCTCCTGGTTAACGCAGCACCTTTCCATTCACTTACAGACAATTAACTGCAGTAATCGGGCACGGACAATACACATTGCCATCAATACTAGAATCCAGGAAGCCTTTAACCACCTCAGCCCCCAGTGCTTAAACACCCTTAATGACCAGACCACTTTTTACACTTCTGCACTACACTACTTTCACCGTTTATTGCTCGGTCATGCAACTTACCACCGAAATGAATTTTACCTCCTTTTCTTCTCACTAATAGAGCTTTCATTTGTTGGTATTTCATTGCTGCTGACATTTTTACTTTTTTTGTTATTAATCGAAATTTAACGAACTTTTTGCAAAAAAATGACATTTTTCACTTTCAGTTGTAAATTTTTTTGTTAAAAACTACATCTATATATAATTTTTTCTCTAAATGTATTGTTCTACATGTCTTTGATTAAAAAAAAAAATGTTTGGGTAAAAAAAAATGGTTTGGGTAAAAGTTATAGCGTTTACAAACTATGGTACAAAAATGTGAATTTCCGCTTTTTGAAGCAGCTCTGACTTTCTGAGCACCTGTCATGTTTCCTGAGGTTCTACAATGCCCAGACAGTACAAACACCCCACAAATGACCCCATTTCGGAAAGTAGACACCCTAAGGTATTCGCTGATGGGCATAGTGAGTTCATAGAACTTTTTATTTTTTGTCACAAGTTAGCGGAAAATTATGATTTTTTTAAAAAAATTTTCTTACAAAGTCTCATATTCCACTAACTTGTGACAAAAAATAAAAACTTCCATGAACTCACTATGCCCATCACGAAATACCTTGGGGTGTCTTCTTTCCAAAATGTGGTCACTTGTGGGGTAGTTATACTGCCCTGGCATTTTAGGGGCCAAAATGCGTGCGAAGTAGTTTGAAATCAAAATCTGTAAAAAATGACCGGTGAAATCCGAAAGGTGCTCTTTGGAATGTGGGCCCCTTTGCCCACCTAGGCTGCAAAAAAGTGTCACAAATGTGGTATCGCCGTACTCAGGAGAAGTTGGGCAATGTGTTTTGGGGTGTCATTTTACATATACCCATGCTGGGTGAGATAAATGTCTCGGTCAAATGGCAACTTTGTATAAAAAAAATTGGAAAAGTTGTCTTTTGCCGAGATATTTCTCTCACCCAGCATGGGTATATGTAAAAAGACACCCCAAAACACATTGCCCTACTTCTTTTGAGTACGGCGATACCAGATGTGTGACACTTTTTTGCAGCCTAGGTGGGCAAATGGGCCCAAATTCCTTTTAGGAGGGCATTTTTAGACATTTGGATCCCAGACTTCTTCTCACGCTTTAGGGCCCCTAAAATGCCAGGGCAGTATAAATACCCCACATGTGACCCCATTTTGGAAAGAAGACACCCCAAGGTATTCAATGAGGGGCATGGCGAGTTCATAGAATTATTATTTTTAAGTATCGGAAATTGAGATTTTTTTTTTTTCTCACAAAGTCTCCCTTTCCGCTAACTTGGGACAAAAATTTCAATCTTTCATGGACTCAATATGCCCCTCAGCGAATACCTTGGGGTGTCTTCTTTCCAAAATGGGGTCATTTGTGGGGTGTTTGTACTGCCCTGGCATTTGAGGGTCTCCGCAATCATTACATGTATGGCCAGCATTAGGAGTTTCTGCTATTCTCCTTATATTGAGCATACGGGTAATGATATTTTTTTTTTTTTCGTTCAGCCTCTAGGCTGAAAGAAAAAATGAACGGCACAGATTTCTTCATTCGCATTGATCAATGTGGATGAAAAAATCTCTGCCAAAAAAAAAAAGGAGGGGAAAGGCGTCTGCCAGGACAAGGGAGCTCCGCCCAACATCCAAACCCACTTAGCCTGTATATCCTGGCAAACCCGATTTCTCCATTCACATCAATCGATGTGGATGAATAAATCATTGCCGGGATTTATTTATTTTTATATACAAAGTGTTTGCCAAAGCATATGAACACCGCCGCCCCCTCAGCTCATATGTCTCGGCAAACGTATCTTTTACTGCAGAGGAGAAATCTCGTCTTGCAGCGCCGCATACACCGACTTTTATGTAATCTGACAGCAGCGCAATGCTTCTGTCAGAATGCACATCAGTGCTGCAGCTAGTCGATCGGTTGGTCCACCTGGAAGGTAAAAAAACAAAACAAAAAAGAGAAAACCAGGCCGCAACGCAATAAATTTATTAACTTTATAATAACATTTGAACGGAACATATAAACGTGATGTAAAATTTTGAACAGAACGTTAACTTTTTTGCTTACCGGTGATTTTTTTAATATTTTTTTTTACCTTTTATAGGACAAACCACTCCTTCCCCATGGGACAATGCGCAAAGCGCAAATCGCCAAAAGATGTGGCGAAGTACAATATGCACTTTGTCCCAGGTGAAAGGAGAGGTTTGCAGCAGCTGTGAGTGAAAGTGCCCTAATAGCCCTGTGTGCCTGTCCTGTGAGATGCACTCCCCATGCTAAGTGTACCTGTGTGTGGTACTTCCGGAAACACTCCCCAAAGCATAGGGCAGGGTGGTCAGGGCAGTCAGGACAGAAATAGCGGGTGTCACGCCTTATTCCACTCCTGCTACAAACACGACATTTTTTTCGGGGTGGTGGTCGGTTTGAGGTACCAGCAACAACACTGGTGAAATTTTGCTCGTGTAGACGGCTCACTACACTGGTGGATGGGGCCACGGAACCTCCTGGATACAGGAGGTTCTCTATGATCTCTTCCTGACATTTGAGGTAGGATCCTGTTCTCCCAGCCTTACTGTAGAGAACAAAACTATTATATGCAGCCAATTGAATCAAATATACAGACACCTTCTTATACCAGCGTCTGGTCCTGCGGGAAAGTAGATAAGGAGCCAACATCTGGTCATTGAAGTCCACCCCTCCCATGAGCAAATTATAGTCGTGGACACAGAGGGGCTTTTCAATGACACTGGTTGCTCGTTCAATTTGGATTGTCGTGTCTGCGTGAATGGAGGAGAGCATGTAAACGTCATGCTTGTCTCTCCATTTCACCGCGAGCAGTTCTTGGTTACACATGGCAGCCCTCTCCCCCTTTGCAAGATGGGTGGTAACGAGCCGTTGGGGGAAGCCCCGGCGACTAGGTCGCACGGTGCCACAGCAGCCAATCTGTTCTAGGAACAAATGCCTGAAGAGGGGCACACTTGTGTAGAAATTGTCCAGATAAAGATGGTACCCCTTGCCAAATAAGGGTGACACCAAGTCCCAGACTGTCTTCCCACTGCTCCCCAGGTAGTCAGGGCAACCGACCGGCTCCAGGGTCTGATCTTTTTCCCTCATAGATCCGAAATTTGTGGGTATAGCCTGTTGCCCTTTCACAGAGCTTATACAATTTGACCCCATACCGGGCGCGCTTGCTTGGGATGTATTGTTTGAAGCCAAGGATGGTCTCAAATCGTGTCCTGGACATAGCAGCAGAGAACATGGGCATGTGATGAATTGGGTTCGTGGACCAATATGACCGCAATTCATGCTTTTTGGTTAGACCCATGTTGAGGAGAAGGCCCAGAAAATTTTTACATTCGGAAACTTGGACGGGTTTCCACCGGAAAGACTGGGCATAAGAGCTTCCCGGGTTGGCAGCTATAAATTGAGTGGCATACCGATTTGTTTCTGCCACGACTATGTCCAAGAGCTCCGCAGTCAAGAACAGCTCAAAAAATCCCAGTGCCGAACCGATCTGAGCTGTCTCAACCCGAACTCCAGACTGGGTGGTAAAAGGGGGAACTAATGGTGCGGCTATAGTTGGGGACTGCCAATCAGGGTTTGCCAGCACCTCAGGGACTCTAGGGGCTCTACGGGCCTTTCTGTGCGGTGGCTGCGACGGGGTAACTATTGCACGTGCCACCGTACCAGCTTCAACTGCCCTTCTGGTGCTCTCCACTTCACCATGTTGTACGGCAGTGCTGGTACTAGGTCCAGGATGGGCTGCGCTGCTGGTGTATGCCTCACCACGTAATCCGACAGCGCCAGCCCCACTCTGCTGCCCTTGAAACGGATCCTGCGCAACCTGTGGTCTAGCAACAAGGGGCCGGGTACGCCTGGTGCTATCAGGGACCTCAACCTCCTCGTCCGAACTTTGTGTCAGACTGCCACTGCTTTCTACAGGTTCATATTCTGACCCGCTAGATTCATCAGATGAGGGTTCCCATTCCACATCCGACTGGGTCAGAATCCTGTAGGCCTCTTCAGAAGAATACCCCTTGTTTGCCATTTGGTCAACTAAATTTAGGGGGTATTCCCTGAGACTACCCAAGAAAAAAAGCAAGCCTGTCTTACAAATGGGAGGCTAGCGAAGTACCGGAGGCTGCTGCGATTGATAAAAAATATCAAAACGGATTTTTTTTTTATCGCCGCATCGCTTGTAAAGTGATTGTGCAGTGATCAAAAAAATATATATTTTTGTCACTACGGAGGGGCGGGCGTGGGTGAACGCACGTGTGGGCGACCGATCAGGCCTGATCGGGCAAACACTGCGTTTTGGGTGGAGGGCGAACTAAGGTGACACTAATACTATTATAGATCTGACTGTGATCAGTTCTGATCACTTACAGATACTATAAAAGTACAAATGCTGATTAGCTATACGCTAATCAGCGAATAAGTGACTGCGGTGGGCTGGGCGCTAAACGATCGCTAACTACCTAACCAAGGGGCCTAAACTATCCTAAAACTATCAGTCAATACCAGTGAAAAAAAAAAGGGACAGTTTACACTGATCACTTTTTTCCCTTTCACTAGGTGATTGACAGGGGTGATCAAGGGGTTAATTGGGGTGATGGAGGGTGATCTGGGGGCTAAGTGTGGTGTTGGTGGGTACTCACTGTGATGTGTGCTCCTCTGCTGGGACCTACCGACGAAAAGGACCAGCAGAGTGCAGCATACTCAAGTTGTGTGCAATAGGTGTTTCTGGGTGATGTAGTGCAATATACACTAACCTGGTACAGCTGACTCTCTGCAAGGGCAGGTATAGGTAGAAATAGTTCGTGACGCCAGTGCCAAGTAAACGGTGGCACGTCGTTTGCGGATGCAGGAATAAATTGAGGAAACGTAGTCTTAAAACAGAACTCCAACTTTAGTAGTTTCGCAAGCAGAGACAATATAGGAAATGCAGTTCCTTAGCATACAGTCGATTTTGCAATTCGGTCGATGCAGGCAATTCAGTTATAGCAGGGTAATTACAGAGTGTTGAACACAGGACTTGCAGCACAGGAGCTAGCACTCTAATTCTGTCTGATCCTGGAATATAGCATATCTTCACCAAGGCCCATTAACCTAGTTCTGGCTTTATATCCTTGGCTATAGCTTTAATCAGTACCTCCTCTGTCTTTCTGAGTACCTCTTGCTTTCCTGATCTTTGCCTCTGTCTCTCTCAGCTTCTGGAAACTTCCTCAGGCTCTAGAAACTTCTGAGCTGTGGTCTAGACTGACTTCTGCACTCCACACTAGATCAGGTTACACTGACTTTCCCTTCCTTGTCTGGCCCTTATATAAACTAGGGCTCCCTAGCTCCCTCTAATGCCTAAGAGCTGGAATGACACCCCTAGCCGGCCTGTACTTGCAAGTTTCATAGCAACAGGGAAATACATGCATTACATTACATGACATTTTATAAAACTGACATATACCAACTTCCCCATAATTAAGGAGGGACGACAGCACACCAAGTGACCTTTTGGTAGTGACGGGTATTACAGTTCCCGTACACTACATACCCCACTGCTTTAAGCTGAGTACGACCTCGTACTCCATCATGGGTCGCCCAACTGGAATCTCTACCTGAAATAGAAAATAGAGACATGCAGGCATACATACATGTAATTCATCTGCATTTACATTTACATCAGGTCCAATTGGCAAAGGTGAAGGGTAGTGACAAGGGGCGTCGTTCTCTTCTCTCAGGATAGTGAATGGAACGGGGGCGCTGACCTGGCACAGCGTAACATTATAACCAGGATAGTCCATGACAATGAATAAGTCCATGATAAAACAGTAGAAAACGGTATAAAAGTTCTTGGAGGCTCAAATAACAAACATGAGTCCGTACCCAGGTTATTTCTTATTAATCACAGAGGCTCTCATGCGGTGGAGTCCATCTCTGGGCACATTTCCTTAGTATGAAGTTGCACAATAAAATGACAGCATAATAACGGAACTACCCAGGAGTTTCCCGTGGGTGTATCACAGGCAAGGGCTCACGTGGAGGAGTCCATTCTTGCGCACAAATGTCAAGTAAAGTATTGCCCGTGGCAACTGTTTGGGAGGAGACACCACCAGAATAATCAAAGTCTCCTAAACGGACTGGCGGACGTCCCCTGGTCATCCGGGTAGACCTTCTCAACACAGGGGTCTCCTCTTCCCTTAGCAACGAGGTAGAAGGGAGAGGAGCAACAGGAGGGTCTCCATCCGTGAGACCTCGGTCAGGAACAACTGGAACAACAGGAACAACTGGAACAACAGGAACAACAATATCCACTACAGGGGGAACTGGATCCAGGGCATCTTGAACCGGCTCTTCTGGAGGTGAAACTACAGTAGGTGCCGGAGCAGGCACCAGCAAGTTCAACCACGGTGTCAGAAGCCAATGCATGGGATCAGCGTCATACCTCAGATTACTAACAGCCTGCATAGGATCCTCGGGCTGTATTGCTGACTCTGACACAGGATATTCAGATCCAGAACTCTCAGCACTAGGTTCTGGTGTTAGGCAGAGCTTCAACCTGTTTCGGTGTACAATTTGGGATCCCTTGTCTTCCCGGGTGATCTCATAAGTGTGAGTTCCAACATTTGGGATTGCAGTGACAACATAGGGACTTCGCTCCCACTTACTGTCCAATTTGCTGGTACGACGGTTATTCTTTAACCATACCACGGCCCCTATGGTCAAGGGTTCTGCATGGGCTGCCTGATCATAGTCTCTCTGCTGTCGGTCTCTAGCAAAGTCCATACGTTCCTGAACAATGGCTTTGGCTGCATCCAATCGCCTTTGGTGCTCAGCAACCCAGTCGGTGTTAGGTAATGGGTTAATGCAATCAGGTACATGTATGTCCAATGAATGATCAGCAGGCAATGTCCCTTGGCGCCCAAACATCAAGTAAAAAGGGGTATACCCGGTGGAACAATGTATGGTATGATTGTATGTGAACATGAGCTGTGGCAACAGACTGGGCCAATCTCCTCTGTTTTCAGGAGGCACGGCCCTCAGCATCTCTATCAAGGTCTGATTCATTTTTTCACATAATCCGTTACCTTGAGGATGGTAGGCCGTCGTCCGGATCTTCTTACAGTTGTGTAAGCGGCACAGTTCATGGAACAGATGGGACTCAAAAGCAGGTCCTTGATCGGTGAGGATCTTTTCTGGACATCCATAGGGCAGGAGAAAGTGCTTCCAGAACATTTCGGCTGTAGTCTTGGCTGTCTGGTCTCTCACAGGCACTGCTACAACAAACTTTGTGAAATGGTCAATAATAGTCATGGCATAAGCATACCCTGAGCGACTAGGCTCCAGTTTTACATGGTCGATGGCGACAAGTTCAAGAGGACGGGTACTTACAATGGGTCTTAGTGGTGCCCTCTGATCATGGTGCTCACTTCGTTTCAAGGCACAGGCTACACACTCTCGACACCACTTTTCCATGTCTTCTCTCATGCCCACCCAGTAAAACCGCTGGCGGATAGTAGCCTCAGTCTTTTGGACCCCAAAGTGACCGGATTGATTGTGGTACATCTCCAACACAATACCTGCATCTCGTCGGGGTATGAGAATCTGGTGCACTCTCTCGTTGGACACTGGGTCTAGGCTTCTCCGTAGCAATAGGCCCTTTTGTATGAAGAGTTGATGGCGCTGTCTCCACAATTTGATGAGCTCAGGATCTGCACTCTTACGCCGAATCCTCTCAGGGGCTCTGCCACTAGTAATGAAGTCCAACAACTCACCCAGCACTCTACTTTCAGACTGTAGTTTCACCCACCTTTCTTCTTTAGGTTCAGGCCTACTGGAGGGTGAAGGAACTGCAGCTCTGTTATTGGTAGCTCGAGCCTGATCCTGTTGAGCAAATTTGTTATAGAAAGCCGGCATCTCTACATCTTCCCAAGCATCTCGCACATCATCAGGAGCTGTCTCTGTGGGAAGCCTGGATAAAGCATCAGCGTTATCATTAGTACGTCCAGCACGATACTTTACAGAGAAATTATAGTTGGCAAGGCGAGAGGCCCATCTCTGCTCCAAGGCCCCCAATCTAGCTGTATTGAGATGTGCCAGAGGGTTATTGTCAGTGAATGCAATGAACGGGGTGGCGGCTAGATAATCCTTGAATTTTTCTGTCACCGCCCACACTAATGCCAGGAACTCTAGTTTGAAGGAACTATAATTCTGGTCATTTTTCTCAGCTCCTTTCAGGGAGCGGCTTGCATATGCTATCACTCTCTCTTTTCCCTCTTGGATCTGGGCTAACACCGCTCCCAGGCCTCGCTTGCTAGCATCAGTATAGAGATGGAAGGGCTTGCTATAATCTGGATAACCTAACACTGGAGGCTCGGTCAGTTTCTTTTTTAGCAATTGGAACGCTATCTCTCTTTTCTCATTCCACTCAATGGGCACAGGAGTTCTAGGACTCTTTTTGGGTTGCCCCCTCAAGAGCTCCTGGATAGGATCAGCTATTTGAGCAAAATGGGGGATAAAACGTCTATAGTAGCCGGCAAAACCCAGGAAACTCCTCACCTCTTTGACAGTAGTAGGAACCGGCCAATTACAGACAGCTGCCAATTTATCAGGGTCAGGTTGCACTCCCTCTCCGCTTACTATATGCCCCAGGTATCTTACTGCAGGTTTGAGCAGGTGACACTTGGATGGCTTTACCTTCAAGCCATATTTGATAAGGATTTCAAATACTTCTGCCAAATGTTTCAGATGGTCCTCATATGTTTTTGAGTACACAATGACGTCATCGAGATACAGCAGCACTGTTTCGAAGTTTTTGTGACCCAAACACCGTTCCATTAGTCTCTGGAAAGTTCCTGGGGCATTACATAGCCCGAACGGCATACAATTGAATTCGAACAGGCCCATGGGAGTAGTGAAGGCAGTCTTTTCTCTATCTGCAGGGGCCATGGGTACTTGCCAGTAGCCACTGGTCAAGTCCAATGTGGAGAAATAGGCAGAAGAGCCCAGAGCAGTTAGTGACTCCTCAATGCGGGGCAGTGGGTATGCATCTTTGTGGGTTATTTGATTAATTTTCCTATAATCCACACAGAAACGGATACTACCGTCCTTCTTCTTTACAAGAACCAGGGGTGCAGCCCACGGACTACGGCTGTCCCGGATCACATTAGAGTCTTTCATTTCTTGGATCATTTCCTTTACAGTCTGATATGAAGTAGGTGGTAAGGGTCTGTATCTCTCCTTGATAGGAGGATGAGAGCCAGTAGGTATGGTGTGTTGTATGACACTAACCTCTCCATAGTCAGTAGCATGCTTACTGAAGGCCTGGTGGTGCTCCTTGACAAGCTGTAGAATCCCTTCTTGTTGATGTTGGGGGGTAGTCTCGTCCCCTACATGGAGCTCTTCCCACCAGGGCACTTGTGGCTGGGTCACCGGCGAACATCTGCTGTCTGCAGCTGGCGGCTTTTCTGTCACTGGAAGACGAATGATGTCTTGGAAGGACACCTGGGACAGCTGGGCAACAGGGCAATGCTTAGTAAGCGCAACAGGATGATTACTCAGATTAATCAGACGGACAGGTACTTTACCTTGGGAGACGTTCACCAGGCACTTGGCAGCTCTCACATAAGGATAATCCTCCATCTGGAGTGGTTCCACCAGGGCTGGATAATCTCGGCCTTCGACTCCCAGGACAGCACGACACCACAAAAGAGTTTGAGAATTAGGAGGCAAAGTCACAGGCTTAATATCACGGATCCTGGCAGTACAAATTTCTCCTTTCCCATTAGCAAACCTCTGCTGGGCACTTAACACAGTAATAGTCTTTTGAATCACCCTCCTGGATGCAGAGGAAGCAGTGGGCAAAGTCTGATGTAATACAGCAAGTATTTCTGAATAACAGTTTTTGAAAACATTGGTGCCTAGAATGACAGGATGTCCTCCTCTGTCACCGGCCTGTACTACGATCACTCCCTGTTGAGGCAGGGTTACTTCTCCCACCTGCAGGGTGGGTTCCCAGTATCCATGAACCTTTACTGGTTTGCCATTGCTGGCGATAATTTCCACCCAGGATTCAGGCGGTTGGGTCAACTGGTTGGTGTCCCAGAACTTTTCAAATGCAGGCAGCTGAATAGTAGTGACCTGAGACCCAGTATCTAATAGGGCGTCAAAGGGGACCCCGTTGATCTCTATATTGATTTTAGGATGGGATCCTACATAACGTGGCATCCAATTTGGATCCTCTGGACCTAGTGTTCTACCTCCCGAGGGGTGGTCCTCAGCCTCAGGGGTTGCCCGTTTAACTGCCAGCATGTGGATTCTGTGTGTCCCAGCTTTTTGCAGTATGTACACACGGGCTTCTTGCGACCTCTATTACGCCTCCCAGGATCCCTGGGGTGAGTCTCTTGGTAAGGAGGTGGGAACGGCCTAGGAGGTGACAGGAATTCTTCATCTAGCATTATGGGTTTTTCCCATTCCTCTATTTTTCTGCACACTTTCTCTAGACTTTTAGTGAGGTGATTTACTTGCTCTGTCAGCATGGCAATAGTATCAGTAGCTGACACTTGAACAGCTTGGCCGGCCTCAGCTCGGTTAGTGACAAGCGGTTTTGGCTTGCAGGCTGATGACTCAGATAGGGCGCTCAACTCAGGAGATACTGTGGACCCCAGAATTTTTATAGCCAGTTCTTTAAAGTCCAGAAAGGCACTGTTAGGGTGCTGGGCGGACAGCATCTTTAACTGGGTCCTTATTTGTTCACTAGACACCCCGTTGATAAATTGTTCCCTCAGGGTCTGGTCCCGGTTATCAGCCTCTTTGGGATCTATCTGGATTACAGCCCCTAAAGCCTCCTGAAGTGATAGGGCAAAGTCACGGAGGGACTCACCGGACTTCTGTTTCTTGCCAAAGAAGTGCATCTTTATCTCTGAGGCAGTCCTAGTTTCAAAAGTGGCTCTGAGGCGGGTGAAGATCTGTTCTAGAGTACTCCGCTCAGTAGCAGGCCATGATAACACTTCCCTGCGGGCAGCTCCCTCCAGTTGCGCCAGCATGATTTCCATTTGCTGGTCGGCATTTATAGGGTACAATCGGAATAGTGCCAGCAACTTTTCTTTAAAGTCCCTTAGGGTATGGGTCTCTCCCCTGTAGCGGGGGAACCATGGGGCCCCGAAATAGTAAGGCATGGTAAAGGGCATCATGCTGGGGGCTGTAGGATGATTAGGAGCCGCAAGCTCTCCCGGGGCCGGCTGCTCAGGCACTCCTGGCTCTGACATGGTAGTCTATTGAGAGGTGGCCGCTGGCGACTAAAGGGGCCGGAACAATCCCCTTCCCTCCGGTTACAAGTGCTTACCGGTATCGCTGGTCTTGCGCAGGCCAAGTCTCGCGAGGTTCCGGACGTCCTGAGACCGCGGTGACGCAGGAGAAGCAGGGCCGCAGCGGTGCGATGATGAAGAGGGGCGGGACTCTCTGTGTCTTTGCAGGGATCCGCCCACGAATGTCCTCAGCGGCGCGGGAAACTTTACTCCAGGCAGCCGGTGGCCATCTTTAGCAAAACGCTGTCCATTCACTGACAGCAAGCAGGATTGTAAAAAGTCCACAAAACCACACTCCAATGCGGCGATTTTCTTCCTCTGGGTAGCGCAACACTGCACAGCGCTTTTTAGAGGTTTTTGGTACACTTTGGGTACGATTTTCAGTCCACAAAGTCCACTTGAATAAAACAGGAAAATGTCACTTTGGTCACAGGGCAACGGTATAAGGCACAAAGTTCACGCTTCTTGCACTAGAAAGCGTGCGTATCCTGTTCGTGACGCCAAAAGAGATGTGCAGCATACTCAAGTTGTGTGCAATAGGTGTTTCTGGGTGATGTAGTGCAATATACACTAACCTGGTACAGCTGACTCTCTGCAAGGGCAGGTATAGGTAGAAATAGTTCGTGACGCCAGTGCCAAGTAAACGGTGGCACGCCGTTTGCGGATGCAGGAATAAATTGAGGAAACGTAGTCTTAAAACAGAACTCCAACTTTAGTAGTTTCGCAAGCAGAGACAATATAGGAAATGCAGTTCCTTAGCATACAGTCGATTTTGCAATTCGGTCGATGCAGGCAATTCAGTTATAGCAGGGTAATTACAGAGTGTTGAACACAGGACTTGCAGCACAGGAGCTAGCACTCTAATTCTGTCTGATCCTGGAATATAGCATATCTTCACCAAGGCCCATTAACCTAGTTCTGGCTTTATATCCTTGGCTATAGCTTTAATCAGTACCTCCTCTGTCTTTCTGAGTACCTCTTGCTTTCCTGATCTTTGCCTCTGTCTCTCTCAGCTTCTGGAAACTTCCTCAGGCTCTAGAAACCTCTGAGCTGTGGTCTAGACTGACTTCTGCACTCCACACTAGATCAGGTTACACTGACTTTCCCTTCCTTGTCTGGCCCTTATATAAACTAGGGCTCCCTAGCTCCCTCTAATGCCTAAGAGCTGGAATGACACCCCTAGCCGGCCTGTACTTGCAAGTTTCATAGCAACAGGGAAATACATGCATTACATTACATGACATTTTATAAAACTGACATATACCAACTTCCCCATAATTAAGGAGGGACGACAGCACACCAAGTGACCTTTTGGTAGTGACGGGTATTACAGTTCCCGTACACTACAAGAGGAGCACAGAAGCCATTTAACACATTGTATTTATAAATATAATGTGTTAACTGGCTTCTGATTTGATTTTTTGAAAACCATCAGCCTGCCAGCGACGATCATTGGCTGGCAGGTTGATGACGAATTTGTCTTTTAAATTTTGCCGGCCCGCGATGCGCATGCGCGGGCCGGCTTTGCCTGAAATCTCGCGAGAGGACACACCGGCGCGTCCATCCAGAGTGCCAGAACCACCGCAAAGACGCAATCCTGCGTACGGCGGTCCTGAGGAGGTTAATAAAGTTTATCAAGTGTGAACACAGACTAGATCAGTAGTTCCTACAGTGTAGCTTAAAGGGGTATTCTATATATATCAGGATGGGGAGAACTATTAAAATTGGTGTGGACCCAACTGCTGGGATGCCCACCCATCGTGAGAACGCAGGCCGTTTCCAGTAGTTCCACAGAAATAAATGGAACAATAGTGTTCATGCTGCTCCATTCATTTTGCTGTTATGCATTTAAAAGAAATCTGTCAGTCATGATTTGGAGATGGCAGTAAAAGCAAGCCGCTTGGGACTCATCTCCTTCGTAGCCCAGAAGCGAGTGAGGACAGCATTGTACAGGTGACAGGTTCCCTCTAAAGTGGTTGCACGGGATTGGTGACATTTGCTTAAGCGCACTGTAGTCATCTTACTTGTACATACATGCCTGCATTACCTTTATTTTCCTTTTCTGATGCCCCGTTTTCTAATCTCCAAATTCTGAGCCAGAAATGTGGTTTCTCAGTGACATACCGGGCTCCTTTGCAAAGAGCGAAACCTCTTCTTCTTCCGGTTCGCAAGGAGCCCGGTGACATCACCGGCACCCACGGGCATTATTCAGAGCGCAGGGAGGGCAAGTAGTAGGCGGCAACAAACTGCGCTAAGTAACGCCTCTCTGGTCCGATGACGTCACCGGGCATTGTGCAACCTTATCTATGAAGATAGAGAGGAGGGATATGCAGGCAGGAGGCAGAACATCAGTAAGGGGGGAGGATTCACCAAGGAGTGGAGACTGATCTGACCGACAGCCCAGACGCCATGATGCTGTGCTGCCTTGTGGGACCCACAAGGCAGGGTGACAGGAAGTTACCGCAGATATACACAAACATGTCAATATTCAGTGGGGGACCGTAGGAGCACTGTAGAAGTGCTAAAAATACAGAAACACAACAGGGGGACCTTGAATCAGCTAGACATGGTAAGAGATCATGTTTTTAAAAATCTATTTGATCCCTGACAACCCCTTTAACAGGAAATACCTATGGAGTTCTGAACTTGCAGCCCCACAAGCTATGTCAGAGAAAGCTGAAAACATAAAGACCAATACAGAAATTAACAACCCCTAATGTCCAAATACATAGACAGATCTCTAAAAAAAAACTACTTTTTGGCCACATGGACCATAGGAACCTCAATGACTTCTATGGAGCAGTTTTCTAGGTATGTTTTGTGCCCTGTATAGAGGTTAGCAGCATTCCGTGGTCTAACAATGAATGAACCGATAGGCCCAAATTCAATAAACAAAGGCCAGAAGACGTGTACATTTGACATGTCAGGCTGGTCTTTATACGTCTTCAAACCTTTTTATCTGTTGTATGTAACAGAACAACCTGCGATAAGCCAAAACAAGGTATACAGTAAAACCAAAAAATATCTATCTGGATATACAGTACTTTATCAACATGAGAGCCTTTGACTATTCAGAGGCACCCGCTGAATGCATCTGTCAGCTTATTAAAAGTAGATATGAGCGAATAAAAAAAAAAATTGATTCGGCCGATTCGCCAAATTTTCTCGGAAAAATTTGCTTGAATCTGAATTTATTTGCGGCGAATTGCGTAAAAAAACTGCTATTTCTGGGCTGCAGAGAGCCTTTATACGGGTGTAGAACACTGTGCCTTGTAGTAACACGCATAGGGATTCTGCTTTGGTAGTGAAAAAATACTGTCAGTCAGTATGACATGTAGATGACAGACGTCGCTCTTAGAATCACTGCACACTTCACTTATTAGGGCAGTCATGGGGCCAAATAACTCAAGCATGAACTCAGTCTTACAGGTCGATGTTAGCTTCAAGAAGAAGCCCACTCCTTTTACACCATCGCCAGTTGATTCCACATAGATTTCTACAGAACATGTTCTCTTAAGCGCGTTTAAAAGTAGAGCCTCCCCGGACAGAGTGGAGAGGGTGTCAGCAGTAAGTTTGTGTTGACGTCACTGATTAATTTGCCCTTCCTCTGATCGGTCAGAACAATAACCCACAAAAACGGATCCAGTCTGTGGAGCATACGCCTTCACTCGGTCACCATTTGCTCATAATCCATCAGTATTGCTAATGCCAAAAAAAAACACGAGTGGATGTAAAACAGAGATGAGACGTGAATGGAATATTTGCATGTCTTCTGTGTTTTGTACCCACTCCTGCTTTTGGCTACCAAATCATCAGCCAATTCATAAGCCAGAGTGGCAAAGTGACATAGTGTGGAAATGGCAGCAGCAGCATCAGGAGGATATCACAAAGTGGCAAGGTGACATACTGTGGATATGGCAGTAGCATGAGGATACCACAGAGTGGCAAGGTGACAGTGTGGAGATGGCAGCGGCAGGAGCATACCACAGAGTGGAAAGGTGACATAGTGTGGAGATGGCAGTAGCAGAATCAGGAGGAGACCACAGAGTGGCAAGGTGACATAGTATAGATATGGCAGCAGTGTGAGGAGACCACAGAGTGGCAAGGTGACAGTGTGGAGATGGCAGCAGTATGAGTACCCACTCCTGCTTTTGGCTACCAAATCACAAGCAGATTCTGAAGGGACCATACAGGCCTTACAGCTGCTACACAGACAGGATCCGTTGTGCGTCTCATTTTTCCTTCCTTCTGTCAGATCAGAAGAAAGGTCAAATAAATCATTATGTCAGCCAGGCCGAAAGGCAAAATTGTGGCCCAGTCCTGAAGTGGGGAGGGTGGGAAGAGCATGAGAAGTCCACAGAGTGGCCCTATGACATAGTGGTGAGGTGGAAGCAGCATGAGGAGGCCATAGAATGGCACAGTGACCGAGTCTGGAGGTGGCGCAAGCATCAGGAGGCCATAGAGTGGCACAATGACCGAGTCTGGAGGTGGTGACAGTAACAGCATTAGGAGGAGACCATAGAGTGGCAAGGTGACATAGTGTGGAGATGGCAGTAGCAGCAGCAGCATCAGGAGACCACATAGTGGCAAGATTACATAATGTGTACATGGCAGTAGCAGCCGCAGCATGAGGAGACCACAGAGTGGCAAGGTGACATATTTTGGAGGTGGCGGCAGCATCAGGAGGCCACAGAGTGGCAAGGTGACATAGTGTGGATATGGCAGCAGCATGAGGAGATCACAGAGTGGCAAGGTGACAGTTTGGAGGTGGCGGCAGCATCAGGAGGCCACAGAGTGGCAAGGTGACATAGTGTGGATATGGCAGCAGCATGAGGAGATCACAGAGTGGCAAGGTGACAGTTTGGAGGTGGCGGCAGCATCAGGAGGCCACAGAGTGGCAAGGTGACATAGTGTGGATATTGCAGCAGCATTAGGAGACCACAGAGTGGCAAGGTGACCTAGTGTGGAGATTGCAGCAGCAGGATAGCACAAAGTGGCAAGGTGACCTAGTGTGGAGTTAGCAGTAGCAGGAGGAGACCACAAAGTAGCAAGGTGACATAGTTTGGAAGTGGCGGCAGCACCAGGAGGCCACAGAGTGGCAAGGTGACATAGTATAGAAATGGCAGTAGCAGCAGCATCAGGAGGATATCACAGAGTGGCAAGGTGACATAGTGTGGAGATGGCAGTAGCAGCATCAGGAGACCACAGAGTGGCAAGGTGACATAGTGTAGAGTTGGCAGCAGCATGAGGGGACCACAGAGTGGCTAGGTGACATAATGTGGAGAAGGCAGCAGCAGGATACCATTGAATGTCAAGGTGACATAGTTCGGAGGTGGCCACAGAGTAGCAAAGTGACAGTGTGGATATGGCAGCAGCATGAGGAGACCACAGAGTGGCAAGGTGACAGTGTGGAGATGGCAGTAGCAGCATCAGGAGACCACAGAGTGGCAAGGTGACATAGTGTAGATATGGCAACAGCATGAGGATACCAGAGTGCCAAGGTGACATAGTGTCGAGTTGGCAGCAGCATGAAGGGACCACAGAGTGGCTAGGTGATATAATGTGGAGAAGGCAGCAGCAAGATAACACGGAACAGAAAGGTGATATAGTTTGGAGGTGGCCACAGAGGGACAAGGTGACATAGTGTGGATATGGCAGCAGCATGAGGAGACCACAGAGTGGCAAGGTGACATAGTGTGGAAATGGCAGCAGCATGAGGAGACCACAGAATGGCGAGGTGACAGTGTGGAGATGGCAGTAGCAGCAGCATCAGGAGACCACAGAGTGGCAAGGTGACATAATGTGGAGATGGCAGCAGCAGCAGGATACCACAGAGTGGCAAGGTGACATAGTTTGGAGGTGGCAACAGCATCAGGAGTTCACAGAGTGGCAAGGTGACATAGTGTGGATATGGCAGCACCATGAGAAGACCACAGAGTGGCAAGGTGACAGTGTGGAGATGGCAGCATCAGGAGACCACAGAGTGGCAAGGTGATATAGTTTGGAGATGGCGGCAGCAGCAGCTGCATCAGGAGACCACAAAGTGACCCGGTACCAGAGTGGGGCGGTGTGTGGCAATATCAGCACTCACTGACGAAGGTGAGTGAAATAAGGAGAACTTGGCATCAGATGTGTGGCATCAGGCGGGTTGCAGCATCAGGCTGGGTTCACACCTGAGCGTATTCGATAAGCGCTGTTTACAGGCGTTTTTATCAGGCGTTTCTGAGGCGTATTTTGGGGCGTTATTGTATTTTGGAAACACGTGTCATATGTGCGTTCTTGCTATTGACCACAGAGGCGTACAATGAAAAACAGAGGTGTTACGCGCGACAATACGCCCCAAAGAAGCTCCTGTACTTCTTGGGGCGTAGGGCGTTTTATAGCGCGTTCGTACGTGCTGTAAAACGCTCAGGTGAGAACCATGCCCATAGGGAAACATTGGTTTTTGCCTGTTGAGCGTTTTACAGCGCATAGGAAGGCGCTGTAAAATGCTCAGGTGTGAACCTAGCCTCAGAGTAGTTGCTGAGGCAGGTAGCCAGAAGAAACCAGGCTCTTTTATCAAAGTGTTGGTGTGGCACCATGGATGATCTCGTCTGATGCATCAGGAATTGGTGGTTGGAAATCCTGGCTGATCCACGCCTGACTCATCTTGACAAAGGTCATTCTCTCCACATTTTGGGTAGACAGGCACGTTCTTCTTGGGGTAACTATAGCCCCCGCCGCACTAAAAACCTGCTCTGATGCCACACTACTGGCCTTCCAGGGCAAACTCTGCTAGTTGCGGCCACAAATCCAGTTTGGCTACCCAGTAGTCCAGCAGATCTTCAATGTTAGGTGGCAGGGTGCTTTCCAAGTATGCCACCACCTGCTGGTTCAGGTCTTGCTCCAGGTCTACCTGCTGCTGGCGAGTAGTTTCTTCACTATGCGGGTGAAGAAAGCTACTCATCAGCGACTGCAGACTCAGGCTGCTGCTGATGGAGCTGGTACTGCTCCTGCCCCACCACCCCTCCCCAGCAGCCATGGCAGTGGAATGTGAGCGCAGTGGCCCCCCCGGTCAGACCTCCGAGAGGATGGACCATGGCGCAGATAGGCAGCGGCCAACTGACTACATAGGATGTCTCTGTAGTAGTTCAGTTTGTCCTCCCTCTCGGTGGGTGTAAAAAAGGCCCCCATTCTGGACCAGTAGCAAGGGTCCAACAAGGTGGAGAGCCAGAAGTCATCCCTTTGCCGAATGGTGACAATTCGGCTGTCACTATGCAAGCAAGTGAGCATGCATCGTGCCATTTGTGCAAGTGACTCAGAGGGACTCCCTGCCTCCATCTCCACTGCATACTGACACTGTGTGTCTGGGTCCTCTGTCTCGTCTTCCTCATCACCCTGTAGCTCCTCTGGCTGCTCCTGCTCCTCCTATCCTGTCAACTGAGTAGAAAAACCACCCATTTCGTAACACATTGCCTGTGCTCCAATGTCTACCTCCCCCTCCTCTTCCAGTTCATCCCCCACATGGCTCATGTGGCCGTGAGATCGAGGCGCCATGTCATTCCGTAGTCCTGGCGACTGACAAATAACGTGGCCTCCTCAAAGGGCCTGAGCAAACGGCAGGTGTCACACATGAGCTTCCACTGGCTGACATCGAAGTTACACAGGGGAGTACTCCTATCCGCTTGCGTCATCAAGAAATCGTTAATGGCCTTTCTCTGTTCATATAGTCGGTCCAACATATGGAGGGTGGAATTCCAATGGGTGGAAACGTCGCATATCAGCCTATGTTAGGGGATGCCGTTCTGCCTCTACAGCTCAAGGAGGTTGTGCTTTGCGTTGTACAAGTGGCTGAAGTGCATGAAAAGTTTGCTGCCCATTTATAGGATGTCTTGCAGATGGATGGAAGACTTCAGGAACTGCTTGACAACCAGATTGAACACGTGTGCCATGCAGGGTGCATGGCTTAGCCTTCCTTGACGCAGCGCCGACACCATGTTCTTCCCATTGTCGGTCAGCATGTTTCCGATTTTCAGTTGTGGTATGCTGGAGGGGCACTGTGACTTGTCCCTGCAGTGGAGGCTGAGGACACGGTGGAGGATGAGGAGACAGAGGCAGACAATGTCGCAGGACCAAGGGCGTGACAACATGGAGGCGGAAGCGGCGTGACCTGGCCAAGTTGCTGGTGTGGCTGTGCAGGAACCACATTCACCCAGTGGGCTGTAAAGGTCATGTACTGTCCCTGACCGTAGTTACAGCTCCACACGTCTGCGCTACTGTGCATTTTGGAAGACACAAACAGGCTCAAGGACTGGCCTACCTTCTGTTCGACATATTTGTGCAGGGCTGGTACTGCCTTTTTCGCAAAGAAATGACTGCTTGGGACTCTCCACCTCAGCTCGGCACAAGCTATCAGTTCTCTGAAAGGTGCAGAGTCCACTACTTGGAAAGGGAGGGACTGCAGCACCAGCAACTTGAACAGGAGAACGTTCAGCTTCTGCGCCGTTGGATGCGTGCACGCATACTGTTGTCTCTTGGCAATCGCTTCGGTGATCGATTGTTGGCGGAATGACTGAAGAGGAGGAGCTGGAGCATCTGGACCAGCAGAAGATGGGAATGACAGACAGCTCCCTTCGGCTGAGGTGGTGGAGCCTTGACTGGCTGAAATCGGGTGCGTGCCACTAGGTGATGCAGCAGTAGCTGCGGCAGGCTGGACCACCACATCGGAGCCACGGTTCTCCCAGGCCACTGCTGCATATGTTGACGAAGGGTCGTAGTGCCAACATTAGCACCCTGGCCACGCTTCACCTTCTGTCCACATATTCTACATGTGGCAACCTTAACCTCCTCTGGCAGTTTAATAAAAAAAAACTGCCACACCGCCGAGTGGGTGATTTCACCCCCCAACTGTTCGCACTGACTAACTGCTACCACCGCTGCCTCCGTGAACCCCTGCACCACTACTTCCCGGGCAGGTAGGCTGCAGCGAAGAAGGTGGTCTACCCTGGGCATGTTTGGCTCCCGACCTGCAACTGCTGCCACCCTGCTGACTCCTAGCCATGCTACCACGCAGCTGGCTCATCCGCTGCCTCACAAGCAAGCTGCCACCCTTCTTTTCCTGATGATGATGAAGCCCCTTTTGCAACCGGCTCCCAAGTGCGATCGGCTTCATCATCATCAAGTAGTGTCTGCACGTCACTGATGTCCTCCTCAACGGTCTCTGGGTCAGGAGCCTGACCGCTCGCAACACAAGCTCCTGCACCACTCTCCTCATCACTGCTTGCCTGCCTAGCGGAGGAAGCGGCAGATGTCTCCTCCAAATCTTGGCTGGGCTGTCCTTTAGCAGCTCTTCCTCGCGGTATAGTGGAGCTGAGCCCACAGCATGCAATACTTCTGTGGCTGAGGGAACAGCAAAGGACAGAGGCAGGTTGAGGACAGATGAGTGCACAGGGCCTGCTCCCGGCCCATGCCAACTAAGGGTTGTGTCTGACGAACCCACCGACTGTTGGCTGGGGGTGTCTGATGTCACTTGGGATGACGTGGATGACCGAGTAAACTAATCAAGAACCGCTGGGTTGCTGGTCAAGACACATCCGCTAGATGACACTGGGAGCTCAGGCCTCTCGCTGCGACTCCTGCTTGCACCCGAAACATTCAGGCCTCTGCCGCTGCTCTGTGCATGGCCTGGGACTTCTCCACCTGACATACTTGTAGCTGAACTACACAAATGAAACGGAAATTAAAAACACCCCTAAAAGCGACAAATATATTTTTCTTTTTGTACTAAAATAATGCACTAAACGCTTTCACCACAATTAACAGCAGAAATGCACTGAGAATATATTTTTCTACTAGTACTGAAATACGCCCCTATACGCTTTGACCAGAAAAAACTCAGAGTGTAGTGCGTATATATTTTTCTTGTAGTTCTGAAATACACCCCATACGCTTTCACCAAAAATAACTGGTGCAGTGCATATATATATATATATATATAAAAGAAAAAAAGGGAATGGCAGCACCGTCACAATGAAGTTGGAAGGAAAGGGTGCACAGGCCCAGATGTGGATATAAGCCAATCCAACAAACACAAAAAATGGAAAAAGGGCAGCACTCCACTGGATAAAAATAAAATAAACTTTATTTACCCATAGGCAACAGCGACGTTTCGGCTCATACACAGGAGCCTTCCTCAAGCAGTGTCACACACTGCTTGAGGAAGGCTCCTGTGTATGAGCCGAAACGTCGCTGTTGCCTATGGGTAAATAAAGTTTATTTTATTTTTATCCAGTGGAGTGCTGCCCTTTTTCCATTTTTTATATATATATATATATATATATATATATACACTGCTCAAAAAAATAAAGGGAACACTTAAACAACACAATGTAACTCCAAGTCAATCACACTTCTGTGAAATCAAACTGTCCACTTAGGAAGCAACACTGAGCGACAATCAATTCCACATGCTGTTGTGCAAATGGAATAGACAACAGGTGGAAATTATAGGCAATTAGCAAGACACCCCCAATAAAGGAGTGGTTCTGCAGGTGGTAACCACAGACCACTTCTCAGTTCCTATGCTTCCTGGCTGATGTTTTGGTCACTTTTGAATGCTGGCGGTGCTTTCACTCTAATGGTAGCATGAGACGGAGTCTACAACCCACACAAGTGGCTCAGGTAGTGCAGCTTATCCAGGACGGCACTTCAATGCGAGCTGTGGCAAGAAGGTTTGCTGTGTCTGTCAGCGTAGTGTCCAGAGCATGGAGGCGCTACCAGGAGACAGGCCAGTACATCAGGAGACGTGGAGGAGGCCGTAGGAGGGCAACAACCCAGCATCAGGACCGCTACCTCCGCCTTTGTGCAAGGAGGAACAGGAGGAGCACTGCCAGAGCCCTGCAAAATGACCTCCAGCAGGCCACAAATGTGCATGTGTCTGCTCAAACGGTCAGAAACAGACTCCATGAGGGTGATATGAGGGCCCGACGTCCAGAGGAGGGGTTTGTGCTTACAGCCCAACACCGTGCAGGACGTTTGGCATTTGCCAGAGAACACCAAGATTGGCAAATTCGCCACTGGCGCCCTGTGCTCTTCACAGATGAAAGCAGGTTCACACTGAGCACATGTGACAGACGTGACAGAGTCTTGAGACGCCGTGGAGAACGTTCTGCTGCCTGCAACATCCTCCAGCATGACCGGTTTGGCATTGGGTCAGTAATGGTGTGGGGTGGCATTTCTTTGGAGGGCCGCACAGCCCTCCATGTGCTCGCCAGAGGTAGCCTGACTGCCATTAGGTACCGAGATGAGATCCTCAGACCCCTTGTGAGACCATATGCTGGTGCGGTTGGCCCTGGGTTCCTCCTAATGCAAGACAATGCTAGACCTCATGTGGCTGGAGTGTGTCAGCAGTTCCTGCAAGATGAAGGCATTGATGCTATGGACTGGCCCGCCCGTTCCCCAGACCTGAATCCAATTGAGCACATCTGGGACATCATGTCTCGCTCTATCCACCAACGTCACGTTGCACCACAGACTGTCCAGGAGTTGGCAGATGCTTTAGTCCAGGTCTGGGAGGAGATCCCTCAGGAGACCGTCCGCCACCTCATCAGGAACATGCACAGGCGTTGTAGGGAGGTCATACAGGCACGTGGAGGCCACACACACTACTGAGCCTCATTTTGACTTGTTTTAAGGACATTACATCAAAGTTGGATCAGCCTGTAGTGTGTTTTTCCACTTTAATTTTGAGTGTGACTCCAAATCCAGACCTCCATGGGTTGAAAAATATGATTTCCATTTTTTATTTTTGTGTGATTTTGTTGTCAGCACATTCAACTATGTAAAGAATAAAGTATTTCAGAAGAATATTTAATTAACTCAGATCTAGGATGTGTTATTTTTGTGTTCCATTAATTTTTTTGAGCAGTGTATATATATTATTTTTTACTGTAATACACCCCTATACGCTTTAAACAGAAATAATTGCAACAGTGCAGTGTGTATATATTTTTCTTGTTGGACTAAGATAGGCCACTGTACGCTTTTACTAGAAAACAAAGAGTGACGTGCGTATATATTTTTCTTGTAGTTCTTAAATACACCCCAATAAGCTTTCACCAGAAATAACTGCAACAGTGCAGTGCGGATATATTTTTGTTTGTTAGGCCTCATGCACATGAACGTTGTTTGTTTCCAAGTCCGTTCCGTTTTTTTTGCGGATAGGATGCGGACCCATTCATTTTAATGGGTCCACAAAAAATGCGGACAGATTCTCGCCCCTGACGAAGCTTTATGTGAAACCCGGGTCGGGCTGTGCGGAAAGAATACTATCATATGTATATGCTAAATAACCTTTTTACTTCTGTGAGTATAATAAAACAGAAAGTTATTACTGTGCCGGAGGTACTCTCACTATTGTGTGATTTATGACATCTTGCAGAAAAGCCTTTAACGATACAGCATAGATTTGCTGAGCTTCAATCTGGGTTGAAGCACACCACTATCCAACTGAAGGGTGTTTGTCTTGAGCCAGAGAAAGTGATTACCTGCATTCCTGGAAAAACGCCTTAGGTGAACAAGGAGCAGCGCGGTCCCACTATATTAACACCGTGTGCTGTCCACATCAGTATGTCCGTTCCGTAGCCCCGCAAAAAAAAATAAAAAATAGAACATGTCCTATTCTTGTCGTTTTACGCATTGTTACAATGGATCCGCAAAAAAAACAAAAAAAAACGATGGCATATGGATGTTATCCGTTTTATTTGCGGACCGCAAAACACATACGGTCGTGTGCATGTAGCCTTACTGAAATACGCCCCTATACGCTTTCAACAGAAATAACTGCAGAAGTGAACTGAGAATATATTTTTCTTGTTGTACTGAACAACGCCCCTATAAACTTTCACCAGAAATAACTACAACAGTGCAGTGCGTATATATTTTTCTTTTTTTACTGTAATAAGCCCCTATACGCTTTAACCATCTCCCGACCGTCTAATGCACGGATGCGTCCGGAAGGTGGTTGATTCATTCCTCCTGGACGCATCCGTGCGTCATCTCGCGAGAGGCGAGATTTCCTGTGAACCCGCACACACAGGCGCGCGCGTTCACAGGAAGGTAAGCAAGTGGATCTCCAGCCTGCCAGCGGCGCTGGCAGGCTGGAGATGTGATTTTTTTAACCCCTAACAGGTATATTAGACGCTGTTTTGATAACAGCGTCTAATATACCTGCTACCTGGTCCTCTGGTGGTCCCTTTTGTTTGGATCGACCACCAGAGGACACAGGCAGCTCAGTAATATGTAGCACCAAACACCACTACACTACACCCCCCCTGTCACTTATTAACCCCTGATCACCCCATATAGACTCCCTGATCACCCCCCCTGTCATTGATCACCCAACTGTCATTGATCACCCCCTTGTAAGGCTCCATTCAGACGTCCGTATGATTTTTACGGATCCACTGAAACATGGATCGGATCCGCAAAACACATACAGACGTCTGAATGGAGCCTTACAGGGGGGTGATCACCCCATATAGACTCCCTGATCACCCCCCTGTCATTGATCACCCCCCTGTAAGGCTCCATTCAGATGACCGTATGATTTTTACGGATCCACTGATACATGGATCGGATCCGCAAAACACATACGGACATCTGAATGGAGCCTTATAGGGGGGTGATCAATGACAGGGGGGTGATCACCCCATATAGACTCCCTGATAACCCCCCTGTCATTGATCACCCCCCTGTAAGGCTTTATTCAGACATTTTTTTGGCCCAAGTTAGCGGAAATTTATTTATTTTTTCTTACAAAGTCTCATATTCCACTAACTTGTGTCAAAAAATAAAATCTCACATGAACTCACCATATCCCTCACGGAATCCAAATGCGTAATTTTTTTTTGACATTTATATTCCAGACTTCTTCTCACGCTTTAGGGCCCCTAGAATTCCAGGGCAGTATAAATACCCCACATGTGACCCCATTTCGGAAAGAAGACACCCCAAGGTATTCCGTGAGGGGCATATTGAGTCCATGAAAGATTGAAGTTTTTGTCCCAAGTTAGCGGAAAGGGAGACTGTGAGAAAAAAAATAAAAAATCTATTTCTGCTAACTTGTGCCAAAAAAAAAAAAAATTCTATGAACTCACCATGCCCCGCATTGAATACCTTGGGGTGTCTTCTTTCCAAAATGGGGTCACATGTGGGGTATTTATACTGCCCTGGCATTTTAGGGGCCCTAAAGCGTGAGAAGTCTGGGATCCAAATGTCTAAAAATGCCCTCATAAAAGGAATGTGGGCCCCTTTGCGCATCTAGGTTGCAAAAAAGTGTCACACATCTGGTATCGCCGTACTCAGGAGAAGTTGGGCAATGTGTTTTGGGGAGTCATTTTACATATACCCATCCTGGGTGAGATAAATATCTTGGTCAAATGCCAACTTTGTATAAAAAATGGGAAAAGTTGTCTTTTGCCGAGATATTTCTTTCACCCAGCATGAGTATATGTAAAAAGACACCCTAAAACACATTCCCCAACTTCTCCTGAATACGGCGATACCACATGTGTGACACTTTTTTGCAGCCTAGGTGGGCAAAGGGGCCCACATTCTAAAGAGCACCTTTAGGATTTCACAGGTCATTTACCTACTTACCACACATTAGGGCCCCTAGAATGCCAGGGCAGTATAACTTCCCCACAAGTGACCCCATTTTGGAAAGAAGACACCCCAAGGTATTCCGTGAGGGGCATGGCGAGTTCCTAGAATTTTTAATTTTTTGTCACAAGTTAGCGGAAAATGATGATTTTTTTTTTTCTTACAAAGTCTCATATTCCACTAACTTGTGACAAATTAAAAACTTCCATGAACTCACTATGCCCATCACAAAATACCTGGGGGTGTCTTCTTTCCAAAATGGGGTCACTTGTGGGGTAGTTATACTGCCCTGGCATTTTAGGGGCCCGAATGCGTGAGAAGTGGTTTGAAATCAAAATCTGTAAAAAATGGCCGGTGAAATCCGAAAGGTGCTCTTTGGAATGTGGGCCCCTTTGCCCACCTAGGCTGCAAAAAAGTGTCACACATCTGGTATCACCGTACTCAGGAGAAGTTGGGCAATGTGTTTTGGGGTGTCTTTTTACATATACCCATGCTGGGTGAGAGAAATATCTTGGCAAAAGACAACTTTTCCCATTTTTTTTATACAAAGTTGGCATTTGACCGAGATATTTATCTCACCCAGCATGGGTATATGTAAAATGACACCCCAAAACACATTGCCCAACTTCTCCTGAGTACGGCGATGCCACATGTGTGACACTTTTTTGCAGCCTAGGTGGGCAAAGGGGCCCACATTCCAAAGAGCACCTTTCGGATTTCACCGGCCATTTTTTGCAGATTTTGATTTCAAACTACTTTGCACGCATTTGGGCCCCTAAAATGCCAGGGCAGTATAACTACCCCACAAGTGACCCCATTTTGGAAAGAAGACACCCCAAGGTATTTCATGATGGGCATAGTGAGTTCATAGAAGTTTTTTTATTTTTTGTCACAAGTTAGTGGAATATGAGACTTTGTAAGAAAAAAAAAAAAAAAAAAATCATCATTTTCCGCTAACTTGTGACAAAAAATAAAAAGTTCTATGAACTCACTATGCCCATCAGCGAATACCTTAGAGGGGTCTACTTTCCGAAATGGGGTCATTTGTGGGGTGTTTGTACTGTCTGGCCATTGTAGAACCTCAGGAAACATGACAGGTGCTCAGAAAGTCAGAGCTGCTTCAAAAAGCGGAAATTCACATTTTTGTACTAATGTTTGTAAACGCTATAACTTTTACCCAAACCATTTTTTTTTTTACCCATACATTTTTTTTTTTATCAAAGACATGTAGAACAATAAATTTAGAGGAAAATTTATATATGATGTCGTTTCTTTTGCAAAATTTTACAACTGAAAGTGAAAAATGTAATCGTTAAATTTCGATTAATAACAAAAAAAGTTAAAATGTCAGCAGCAATGAAAAACCACCAAATGAAAGCTCTATTAGTGAGAAGAAAAGGAGGTAAAATTCATTTGGGAGGTAAGTTGCATGACGGTTAAAGTAGTGTAGGTCAGAAATGTAAAAAGTGGCCTGGTCATTAAGGGTGTTTAAGCTAGGGGGGCTGAGGTGGTTAAGTGCAGAGAGGCAGAGTGGACAGAGACAGAATCTAGCCAGGCAGAGATAGTAAGAGGGAACCCTGCAGATGTATCCGAAGTCATGTAAAGTGTCAGGAGCAATTCTGAAATGCCAGAGATCAACACTAATGTAGGCGAACAGGGGTAACAAGGACGGTAAACAAACACGCCTAGGGTCAAACCAGGATGTCACGTCAGTATACAAGGAATATCAAGGACGGGTCAGAGTACAAGCCAAGGGTCAAACCTGGAGGTCACGTCAGTACACAAGTGCAGGCAAGGTCGTGTCAGGAACAAAAGCCAAGGGTCAAAATCCAGAGTAGCAGAGGCACTGAGTAATAGCAGTTAGGCACAGGACCAAAATCGCAGGCAACCTGTGGCCAGCAGGCTGACTGTATAAATAGTGAAAGACTAAGGTCATGTGACGTGGCCAGCGTCACATGACCCGCTCAGACACAGAAGCCGAGCACCGAGTGGCCAGCTCGGTGCTCAGCCTGATACTGTTGCCAGGACGCCGACCGCACAGACAGCAGGAGTGCGGTCGGGTCCGCTCCGCCCCCTGTTACCTGGGAGACGGGGATGCCGTGTGCGTCGCCGCTCAGGGAGAGAGGCAGGACGCCGGCGCGCATCTGAACTATAGGAGTCACACCTCTAGCAGTGTCAAGGAGTGTCAATCCCACCAGATCCCCTTCTGCCTTTGCTACACTAAGCTCCATTAATAAGTCACTTAACTCTCTAAGCTTTGAACAGCCTTTGTTCGCTATTTTTGGAAAGTCCTCAATTCTCTTAAATAAGGCACTTTCTATAACCTCTGCTGCCCCATAAACCTCATCAAGTCTCTCCCAGACCCTTTTTAGACCAACATCTGGATAATTTACATTGATGTCTCTAATCCTTCTAGCATGTTCGTCGGACTCACTTACCAGCCATTTTACCAGGAGATCCAGTTTCTCCCTACATGACAGACCTAAGTCTCTGGTGGCATTTTGGAAGGAAGCTCGCCAACTCTATAGTTCTCAGTGCGGTCGCTGAGCTTTACAAGTCCCTTGGTGACCAGCTCATGGTGAACAAGGAACCTGGCAAAGTCTATTGTGGCTTGATTGGCACTGGAACCGGCTGGTGTGTTGTTAGAGTGAATGTGTGGTGTACGGCCATACCTGATGGAAGTCTCTGGTTTAATCCGGTCTGTGTAATACCGTTCTCAAGCGAAGGGCATCTCTCTTAGTAGGGCCGGATTTCTGATTCTCTGTTCTGGAGAGAAGTTGTAGCCGGTTTCACTCTGATGTGTATTCTCTAGTCTGCTGCAAGGAGACTGATAGTCGACTTTCTGATGATCCGAATAAGCATGTTGGCTTGGCTTGTGGCTTTGTATTAAGCTGTGGATCTGGGTCGTCATCTGACTTGGAATGTTGATAGACTTATTGTGAGGTACGCTGTTCTGGATCTTGGTATTCAACTTCTGGATGGACAATGCTGCGATGACTCTTGGTTTCCTGAAGTTCCAGGGCTTCTAGAAATTCTGCTTCTGCTATGGCAGCTGCTGTCTCTTTATCTGCGGTTAGTTTTTCTAGTCACTTCAAGTTGCGCTTTCTCCAGCTTTATCTGCATCTCTTGTTCTGTGAAGCTGGCTTTTGCCTCAGCAGCTTCTGCTTTTGCGCGGGCAATGGCGGCAGCTTCTCTGATTGATATCCTATTAGAGCCACTTGTCTGAGACTTTGTCTTGACTGAAGATGCTCAACTGTTAGACATGGTGTGACTGTTAGGAGACTGCTGCAATATCCGTAAGTAGGCTCTGCGTGGCTAATGACGGGCTCCGTATAGTCTGATATTCGGTGTGACTGTTAGGAGACTGTTGCGATATCTGTATGCAGGCTCTGCGTGGATAATGGCGGGCTCTGTCTAGTCTGATCTGAGCTAGTTCTCAGCAATTATTTCACTGCTGTCTTCAGCAGTTATTTACTGAGCTTGTTCTCAGCAGTCGTTTCCCTATACTGTCCTCATACACGTTAGCATGGTGTGTAATCTGACATGTAGCTAAACCTTCTCTGTCTTGATAAGAAGAGAAAACTGTACTGCTTTAACTTTCTCTTTATTGATAGTAGATTGACAGGAAATATGAAACTACAGAATAAAACAGTAGGATACTTCGCTGTATCCTGGGGAGCCCACCCCGGTACACTCTTTACAGTAGTATACAGCAGAATATAACAGTTTATAGTAGTATACAACAGTATGCAAACAACAAATCCAGCTCACCCTGTATGTCGCATTCCCAGCGCACGGATCCAACCAGGTAGGTCTTGTGTTAGCAGTAAAAAAGAGAAAGCTTGATCCAACACTTGTGGGATAGTTGCTCCAGCTTTATTAATGAAAACTGATCACATACAGTGGACCCCTCTGCACACTGGTAAACCTATAGTTAACATGTTTCGACCACTTCTTGGTCTTAATCATAACTCTCTGCTTGGTCTCTATCTCCTTCTTTAATACACATCCCCCACCTGTATCCACAAGAAGGGGGAGGAGAACAACGCCCGAGGGAAAAACCAAGCAGATACACCCCTGTGACATCATTTACCATTAACCCTATATACACATTGGTTGCTAGCTAAAAATAAATACAAAATATTCCATGCATACACATATTAAAAGTTCATCACTCAGGTAATCACATAGTAAACAGACATGAAAGTATATATAGATGAAAATGAAAACATCTCATGTAATGTAACTTTCTCTGGTCCAACCTGGCAGAATCGCATAGTGTGAACATGACATATAAAATGAGGTTAAAAACAAATGTCACTAAATATGGGAAAACACGCATGCAAACACAAGTGGGATTATCCTTATATTATGAGTTAATTCTTAATCCCAATATGTTGGCTCCTGTTTATCCCAAATTCTATATGGCTTGTCTTTAATAGATTACGGTTAGGGTTGAGCGAACTCGAACTGTAAAGTTCGGGTTCGTACCGAACTTTAGGATTTTTGGACCCCGGACCCGAACATTTCAGTAAAAGTTTGGTTCGGGTTCAGTGTTCGGCGATTTCTCTGCGCTTTTTGAAAGCCATCAACAAGCGTTTAACTGTCTGACCTTAGAAGCCATTACAGCCATGCCTACTATATAAGCTCGAGTCACGTAGCGCTACACGTCACTCTGCTGTTACTAGTGTAGGGAGAGGATGCTGCTGGACTTGTGATTTCAGGGAGAGAATAGGAGAGAATCTAACTCAGCGATCTACATACAATAGTTGTGTGGGTGCAGGGCACAATCTTTTTACCCTGCCCTAAGCCCATTGACCGGAAAAAAAAAACCTTTTATCCGTCTGTTCGTTAGGTGGGCGGCAGCGGCCATTTTATGCAAGCTCAGTGCACCAGCACTGCATCTGAGCGTTTGTGATATTCTAATCCAAGCTTGAAAAACTGCACTAATAATCTGGTTGTAAAAAATCACCCTTTTTTGGCAATATACAACATCTGGTGCATTTGCAGGATTAGTCAGTGTGCAATTTTAGCTAGAAATACAGGCATAACTTTCTGGTTTTTTTTAACCCTTCCCGACCTTTGATGTACTGGTACGTCATGGGAACCACTGAGTTCCCGCAATTTGACGTAATAGTACGTCATAGTGATCGCGCGGGCACCGGAGCGGTGCGCGCGCGCGATAACTGCAGGTGCCCGGCAGTCCGTGGTAGCCGGACAAGCGGTTAACTGTCTGACCTTAGAAGCCATCACAGCCATGCCTACTAATGGCATGGCTGTGATTGGCCAGATCAGCATGTGACCCAGGCTCTATATAAGCTGGAGTCACGTAGCGCTGCACATCACTCTGCTGTTACAAGTGTAGGGAGAGGATGCTGCTGGACTTGTGATTTCAGGGAGAGAATAGGAGAGAATCTAACTCTGCAATCTACCTAGAAATAGTTGTGTGGGTGCAGGGCACAATCGTTTTACCCTGCCCTAAGCCCATTGACCAAAAAAAATAAAAGTTTATAATTCTGTTAGGTGGGCGGCGGCGGCCATTTTATGCAAGCTCACTGCACCAGCACTGCATCTGAGCTTTTGGGACATTGCAATTTTTTTGGGCAATCTACAACATCTGGATTAGTCAGTGTGCAATTTAAGCTAGAAATACACCCATCATTTTCTGGGGTTTGAAAAACACACTTTTTTGTCAAAAAACAGTATTTTCCTGATCTGCAAGTGTTAAATTCAACTTTAATATATACAGCTTTCATATTCTGTTACAAAAAAACACTTTTTTAGGCAATCTACAACATCTGGATTAGTCAGTGAGCAATTTAAGCTAGAAATACACCCATCATTTTCTGGGGTTTGAAAAACACACTTTTTTTTGTCAAAAAACAGTATTTTCCTGATCTGCAAGTGTTAAATTCAAGTTTTAATATATATAGCTTTCATATTCTATTACCAAAAAAACATTTTTTTGGCAATCTACAACATCTGGATAAGTCAGTGTGCAATTTAAGCTAGAAATACACCCATCATTTTCTGGGGTTTGAAAAACACACTTTTTTTTGTCAAAAAACAGTATTTTCCTGATCTGCAAGTGTTAAATTCAAGTTTTAATATATATAGCTTTCATATTCTATTACCAAAAAAACATTTTTTTGGCAATCTACAACATCTGGATAAGTCAGTGTGCAATTTAAGCTAGAAATACGACCATCATTTTCTGGGGTTTTAAAAACACACTTTTTTGACAAAAAACACTATTTTCAGGCCTTGCAGCATCAGCACATATGAAATTACAGGCTTATATACTACTGTCAAATTCAGTTGTTAAACAAACACTCGTTTGGCACAAAAAATGTAGTTGTAGCGGAGAGCGGATATTCCACAGCGAATCTCCACTTAAGATCCCAGTGAGGCTCAGGAACAAGTCTTATAAATCCATAGAGTAGTAATTCCAGCAGGCAAAGTAATCCAATAATATCTCAACAGCAATCCCAATTACTGGATGACACACCACATCAGGAGCAGAACTAACTTTATTTAGACACAGCACACAGTTTTAAACCCCCCAACAGCCTAATTTACATACAATAGGGCACATAGAAGATCATGGTACAAGGAAGGGTAGGGCCAGATAATAGCAAGGGCTGATGGGAGATGGAGGAGGGACAGAAAAGCAATACATTTAACATAGTAAACATTGCAGTTTACAATACATAGCAATACAATTAACCGAATGCCGTTTTACAGGAATTAAACAGGACAGGCTAAATACAATCCGCTACACTGCTCCCCCTTGCCCACAAGCCGGCATACACAGTCTGATCCAGCACGGATCGGCTTGGGGATGTCCGGGGTGCTCACGGATCATTTCTCCAAATCAGTTTGTCTCGACAACCCGTTAGCGTTTCCATTTTGTTTGCCCGGGCGGTACTAAATATTAAAGTCAAAAGGCTGCAGCGCCAAACTCCAGCGCAGCAGCCTGGCATTGTCCCTAGCCACCCGGTTCAGCCATACTAAAGGGTTGTGATCTGTGAGCAGGGAAAAAGCCTGTCCATATAAATACGGCTGTAACTTCTTTAGGGCCCACACCACAGCCAGGCACTCCTTCTCGATGGCGGCGTAGCTTACTTCTCTGGGTAATAGTTTGCGACTTATGTAAGCCATGGGATGTTCTCCGCCATCGGCCCCAACTTGGCTCAGCACTGCCCCCAATCCAAACGGGGAAGATTCTTATGGGTCAGGTCAGTAAGGGGTTTGGCCAGGGCGCTATAATTGGGGACAAACTTTCTGTAATATCCTGCTGTCCCTAGAAATGCCAACACCTGAGTCTTAGTCCTAGGGGTAGGCCATTGGGCTACAGCCTCTACTTTGGCTGGTTCTGGCTTCTGTTTCCCACAACCCACTCGATGGCCTAGGTACTGTACCTCGGCCATTCCTATACTGCATATAGCCGGTTTCAACGTCAAACTGGCCTCCCTAATCCTGTCTAGAACCGCTCCTATATGGGTCAAGTGCTCCTGCCAGGTATTGCTAAAAATTGCAATATCGTCGAGGTAGGCACAGGTGTAGTCCTGGAACCCATCTAGAAGTCGGTCCACCATCCGCTGGAACGTAGCCGGAGCGTTTTTCATCCCAAATGGCATAACCTTAAAGTGGTATAGGCCGAATGGGGTGACAAAGGCTGACTTAGGGATGGCGTCCAAAGCCAGGGGTATCTGCCAGTACCCCTTACACAGATCAATAGTAGTGAGGTATTGGCCTCTGGCCATCCGGTCTAGCAGTTCATCTATCCTGGGCATCGGATAAGCGTCTGATACAGTCTTTTCATTCAACCTCCGGTAGTCTACGCAGAAGCGGGTCGTACCGTCCCGCTTTGGTACGAGGACTACCGGAGATGCCCAGGGGCTGTCTGAGGGCTCAATCACCCCCAGCTGGAGCATCTCGTCGATCTCCTTACGCATATTCTCTCGCACCGCTTCAGGGATGCGGTACGGGGTTTCTACTCTGTGAGTGGCCAGAGGAGTGTACCCAGGCACATTGGAGAAGGTCTCCTGCTTCTCTCTTAGCAGCTGTTGTACCTCGGTACGTTCCTGTGGGCTCAGCCGGTCCCCCAGTACAACTTCTCCTAAATCCCCAGACAGCTGACCGTCCCCCAGTAGATCCGGCGGGGGAAGACTGTCAAACTCTTCAGAGCTGGGTGCACAAATAGCGGTCACCTCCTCTGAGCGTTCCTGGTAGGGCTTCATCATGTTCACATGGAGCATGCGTCGCCCTCCGGTCCCTGCGCAGGGGCCAATTATATAAGTGGTGTCACATCTCTGTTCCACTACTTTATAAGGGCCTTGCCAGGCGGCCTGTAACTTATCATGTCTGACAGGTTTCAAAATTAAAACTTTCTGCCCAACCTGGTAGCTACGGTCCCTGGCGCCCCGATCGTACCATGTGCGCTGGCACGTCTGAGCCGCCCGGAGGTTTTCCTTTACCGTCTTGGTTAGAGCTTCCAAGCGATCTCGGAGCGCCAACACATATGGTACAATGGGGGTGCCGTCTGCGCTCCTGTCTCCCTCCCAATGCTCCCTAATAAAGTCCAGCGGTCCCCTTACTCTCCTCCCGAACAACAATTCAAATGGGGAGAATCCTGTGGATTCCTGCGGCACCTCCCGGAAAGCAAAGAGGAGGTGAGGCAGGAATCGTTCCCAGTCTCGGTGGGTCTCAGCAAAGGTTCGGAGCATTTGTTTTAAGGTGCCATTGAATCGCTCGCAGAGCCCATTGGTCTGAGGATGGTAGGGGGCACTGATTATAGGTCTGATTTTGCAAAATTTCCAGAGGTGCTGGGTGACCTCTGCAGGGAATTTAGTACCCTGATCCGAGATGATCTCCCTGGGTAACCCCATCCGGGAGAAAATCTGCATCAGGGCCTCTGCCACGGTTTCTGCGTGGATGTTTGTCAAGGCTACGGCCTCTGAGTAGCGGGTGGCGTAATCCACCACCGTCAAAATATACCTCTTGCCAGAGGGGCTAAGTTTCCGGAGGGGACCTACTATATCTACGGCTATTCTATGGAACGGTTCCTCGATTATAGGTAGCGGGTGTAACTTTGCTTTCCGCCGGTCCCCCCTCTTCCCTACCCTTTGGCACGTATCGCAGGTGCTGCAATATTTGCGTACTTCCTGGCTAATTCCTGGCCAAAAGAAACTTTGGGTCAGCCGATATCTAGTACGACTGACCCCCAAATGTCCGGATAACAGAATATCGTGCGCTATCCGGAGCAGTTCGGCTCGGTACCTCTGTGGTACAACTAGCTGTCTCATAATGATCGGGTCTGACCCAGCTACCTGCTTGTCTGACTCCCTGTACAATAGCTGCCTATCCCATACAAATCTTTCCCCCTCCGCCCCCGGTTGGTCAGAGGTGACTTTGTCTCTATATACCTGTAGAGTAGGGTCAGTGATCACCTCTGCCGCAAATTAGTCAGGAGGGGCCCAAGGGACACAGTCTAGGGAAGGGGAAGGTTGTCTTACCTGGACCTCCGGCAGTGTGTTGTAGTCCTGGGTGCGGGCCTGTTGCCTGGTGACCACTGGATGGGCTTCCTCAGTGGTTGTGGTTTGCGGCTCAAACGCAGATGTGAGCTTTCCCAGGTCATTTCCCAGTATCACCTCTGCGGGTAATTGGGGCATCAACCCCACCTCCACAGTCCCTGACCCCGCACCCCAATGCAAATGAACCCTTGCTGTATTCAGCCGATATACGGCTCCCCCAGCAACCCTGACAGCCACAGTCCTATTGGTTTTAGCTTTGTCCGCGACCAAGTTGCTTTGGACCAAGGTTATGGTTGCTCCCGAATGTCTGAGTCCCTGCATAGGTTTCCCCTCCAGGTATACTGTTTGCCTGTGGTGCTGCCGATTATCCGCCTGTGCTTGTAGTGGGTTGGCTTTGTGGAGTACTTCCCACTGTTCTATAGTGGTGACTGGAACTGCAGAGCCATAAGCGGTGGGTGTCTCCTCCTGATAGTGGTGTGCTGCTGCTCTCGGTGGTGGTGGTGGTCCTGGTCGGATCCAGGTGGATCGGTCTCTAAGCTGCGGGCATTCCCGCTTGTAGTGTCCCCACCTCTGGCACTGGTGGCATTGCACAGAGGAGGGTGGGCGAAACCTCGGTTGAGCCGCTGTAGGAGCTGGTGGGGGTAGCGGTCTCAGTGGTGTGTTGGTGCTAGCTGAAAATTGGTTTCCCCCTAGAGGTCACACAGCTGGTTTAACACCCACAAGCTTGTGCTGCCTGTGGGCATCCATATAGTCATCGGCCTTTTTAGCTGCTTCTGTGATAGACGTGGGGTTACGGTCTTTCACCCATTCCTGCAGGTCTGCGGGTATCCCATCATAGAACTGTTCTAGTAGCAGCATTTGTAATAGGTCCTCCATGGACCGTGCCTGGTTCGCCTGTACCCATCCGAGGGCTGCCCTTTGTAAACGGCAAGCCCATTCTGCATGCGAGTCTTTTTCTGCCTTTTTCAATTCCCTGAACCGTCTCCGGTATGCCTCTGGTGTCATAGCATATCGGGCCAGGATAACCTCTTTGACACAGCTGTAATTCCTAATTTCTGTATCTGGTATCGTACGGTATTCTTCAGCTGCCCTCCCAGTTAACCGTCCTGCTAAGATGGGTACCCAATCTTCCATATGTATTTTATGTAACGTGCATAGTCTTTCAAAGTCTTGGAGGAATGCATCTATATCTTCCTCCGCTTCTACATACATTTTAAATGCCTGGTATGGAATTTTTGGCTTACCCTCTTGCACCATAGACACTGCTGGGCTTGGTGTTTGTGGTCTCCTTTGCCGCGTTATAAATTCTTGAACCTCTGTCATTGTCTTGGAGATAATTTCCACTGGTGGGTTCTCCCCATAAAATGACAATCTGGAGCTGCCTTTGGAACTCTGCTTGCTCTGTTCCGCCCGTCTCGTCCCTCTGTGCAGTGACCGAATCATCCTCTGTTCGGATTTCTGCCATTATTTCAGAGATAAGTGTAGCCTTTGTTTTGTTGCTGGCTGAAATACCTCTTGCTTCCAGAAGATCTTTAAGTGTGGATCGTTTTAAAGTGGAGTAATCAATCTCCATTAATCCTTGTTCCTTCGTGAGTCTGGATCCCAGTGCTGCCAACCAATGTAGCGGAGAGCGGATATTCCACAGCGAATCTCCACTTAAGATCCCAGTGAGGCTCAGGAACAAGTCTTATAAATCCATAGAGTAGTAATTCCAGCAGGCAAAGTAATCCAATAATATCTCAACAGCAATCCCAATTACTGGATGACACACCGCATCAGGAGCAGAACTAACTTTATTTAGACACAGCACACAGTTTTAAACCCCCCAACAGCCTAATTTACATACAATAGGGCACATAGAAGATCATGGTACAAGGAAGGGTAGGGCCAGATAATAGCAACGGCTGATGGGAGATGGAGGAGGGACAGAAAAGCAATACATTTAACATAGTAAACATTGCAGTTTACAATCCATAGCAATACAATTAACCGAATGCCGTTTTACAGGAATTAAACAGGACAGGCTAAATACAATCCGCTACAGTAGTTGGCAGCCTTTGATGAAGATATCATTGTGAGATACTCCCTTAATACATTTGAATTCAGGCCTACACTGGTTCAGGCCCTGTGAGATACATCCTCTACATACAGGGGTTTGATTCAGGCATTTGAAATACAGCCATTTGAAATACAGCCATTTTGTGCAAAGAAATATTTAATTTAGGCCTACACTGGTTCAGGCCGTGTGAGATACACCCTCTACATACAGGGGTTTGATTCAGGCATTTGAAATACAGCCATTTGAAATACAGCCATTTTGTGCAAAGAAATATTTAATTTAGGCATACACTGGTTCAGACCCTGTGAGATACACCCTCTACATACAGGGGTTTGATTCAGACATTTGAAATACAGCCATTTTGGGCAAAGAAATATTTAATTTAGGCCTACACTGGTTGAGGCCCTGTGAGATACACCCTCTACATACAGGGGTTTCATTCAGGCATTTGAAATACCGCCATTTGGTGCACCAATATTGAATTCAGGCCTACACTGGTTCAGGCCGTGTGAGATACACCCTCTACATACAGGGGTTTGATTCAGTCATTTGAAATACAGCCATTTTGTGCAAAGAAATCTTTAATTCAGGCCTATACTGGTTCAGGCCGTGTAAGATACACTGTCTACATACAGGGGTTTGATTCAGGCATTTGAAATACAGCCATTTTGTGCAAAGAAATCTTTAATTCAGGCCTATACTGGTTCAGGCCGTGTAAGATACACTGTCTACATACAGGGGTTTGATTCAGGCATTTGAAATACAGCCATTTTGTGCAAATAAATCTTTAATTCAGGCCTACACTGTTTCGGGCCCTTTGAGATACACCCTTTACATACAGGGGTTTGATTCAGGCATTTGAAATACCGTCATTTGGTGCACCAATATTGAATTCAGGCCTACACTGGCTCAGGCCGTGTGAGATACACCCTCTACATAAAGGGGTTTGATTCAGGCATTTGAAATACAGCCATTTTGTGCAAAGAAATCTTTAACCACCTCAACTCCCCTAGCTTAAACCCCCTTAATGACCAGCCCACTTTTTACAATTCTGCACTACACTACTTTCACGGTTTATTGCTCGGTCATACAGCTTACCACCCAAATGAATTTTACCTCCTTTTCTTCTCACTAATAGAGCTTTCATTTGGTGGTATTTTATTGCTGCTGCTTTTTTTGTTATTAATTAAAATTGACCGAAATGTTTACAAAAAAATGACATTTTTCACTTTCTGTTGTAAAATTTTTCAAATAAAACTACATTTCTATATAAATTTTTCTCAAAATGTATTGTTCTACATGTCTTTGATAAAAAAAATGCAATAAGTGTATATTTATTGGTTTGGGTAAAAGTTATAGTGTTTACAAACTATGGTGCAAAAATGTGAATTTACGCACTTTGACTTTCTGAGCACCTGTCATGTTTCCTGAGGTTCTACAATGCCCAGACAGTAGAAACACCCCACAAATGAACCCATTTCGAAAAGTAGACACCCTAAGGTATTCGCTGATGGGCATAGTGAGTTCATGGAAGTTTTTATTTTTTGTCACAAGTTAGCGGAAAATGATTTTTAGTTTTCTTACAAAGTCTCATATTCCACTAACTTGTGACCAAAAATAAAATTTTACATGAACTCGCCATGCCCCTCACAAAATACCTTGGGGTGTCTTCTTTCCAAAATGGGGTCACTTGTAGGGTATTTATACTGCCCTGGCTAGGGGACCTAAAGCGTGAGAAGTAGTTTGGAATCCAAATGCGTAAAAAATGCCCTATGAAATCGTAAAGATACTCATTGGAATTTGGTCCCCTTTGCGCACCTAGGCTGCAAAAAAGTGTCACACATGTGGTATCGCCGTACTCAGGAGAAGTAGGGCAATGTGTTTTGGGGTGTATTTTTACATATACCCATGCTGTGTGAGAGAAATATCTCTGTAAATGTCAACTTTTCCCTTTTGTTTATACAAAGTTGTCATTTTACAGACAGCCTTTCAGGGGGGTGATCAATGACAGGCGTGTGATCAGGGAGTCTATATGGGGTGATCAAGGGTTAATAAGGGGTTAATAAGTGACCGGGGGGGTGTAGTGTAGTGTGGTGATTGGTGCTACTTACAGAGCTGCCTGTGTCCTCTGGTGGTCGATCCAAGCAAAAGGGACCACCAGAGGACCAGGTAGCAGGTATATCAGACGCTGTTAACAAAATAGCATCTGATATACAGTACAGATCAAAAGTTTGGACACACCTTCTCATTCAAAGAGTTTTCTTTATTTTCATGACTATAAAGGCATCAAAACTATGAATTAACACATGTGGAATTATATACATAACAAACAAGTGTGAAACAACTGAAAATATGTCATATTCTAGGTTCTTCAAAGTAGCCACCCTTTGCTTTGATTACTGCTTTGCACACTCTTGGCATTCTCTTGATGAGCTTCAAGAGGTAGTCCCCTGAAATGGTCTTCCAACAGTCTTGAAGGAGTTCCCAGAGATGCTTAGCACTTGTTGAGCCTTTTGCCTTCACTCTGCGGTCCAGCTCACCCCAAAACATCTCGATTGGGTTCAGGTCCGGTGACTGTGGAGGCCAGGTCATCTGGCGCAGCACCCCATCACTTTCCTTCATGGTCAAATAGCCCTTACTTTCAAAGTTTTCCCAATTTTGATGCCTTCAGTGTGAATCTACAATTTTCATAGTCATGAAAATAAAGAAAACTCTTTGAATGAGAAGGTGTGTCCAAACTTTTGGTCTGTACTGTACCTTTCAGGGGTTAAAAAAAATCACATCTACAGCCTGCCAGCGAATGATCGCCGCTGGCAGGCTGTAGATCAGCTCGTTTACCTTCCGATCCTGTGAACGCGTGCTCCTGTGTGCGCGCGTTCACAGGAAATCTCTCGTCTCACGAGATGACCCGCCGATGCGTCAACGAGGAATAACCAGGAAGCATCACTGCGTTAGGCGGTCGGGAGGCGGTTAATTCAGGCCTACACTGGTTCAGGCCCTGTGAGATACACCCTCTACATACAGGGGTTTGATTCAGGCATTTGAAATACCGCCATTTGGTGCACCAATATCGAATTCAGGCCTACACTGGTTCAGGCCCTGTGAGATACACTCTCTACATACAGGGGTTTGATTCAGGCATTTGAAATACAGCCATTTGAAATACAGCCATTTTGGGCAAAGAAATATTTAATTTAGGCCTACACTGGTTCAGGCTCTGTGAGATACACCCTCTACATACAGGGGTTTGATTCAGGCATTTGAAATACAGCCATTTTAGGAAAATAAATATTTAATTTAGGCCTACACTGGTTCAGGCACTGTGAGATACACCCTCTACATACAGGGGTTTGATTCAGGCATTTGAAATACAGCCATTTTGTGCAAAGAAATATTTAATTTAGGCCTACACTGGTTCAGGCTCTGTGAGATACACCCTCTACATACAGGGGTTTGATTCAGGCATTTGAAATACAGCCATTTGAAATACAGCCATTTTGGGCAAAGAAATATTTAATTTAGGCCTACACTGGTTCAGGCTCTGTGAGATACACCCTCTACATACAGGGGTTTGATTCAGGCATTTGAAATACAGCCATTTTGTGCAAAGAAATCTTTATTTCAGGCCTACACTGGTTCAGGCCGTGTGAGATACACCCTATACATACAGGGGTTTGATTCAGGCATTTGAAATACAGCCATTTTGTGCAAAGAAATATTTAATTTAGGCCTACACTGGTTCAGGCTATTTGAGATACACCCTCTACATACAGGGGTTTGATTCAGGCATTTGAAATACAGCCATTTGAAATACAGCCATTTTGTGCAAAGAAATATTTAATTTAGGCCTACACTGGTTCAGACCCTGTGAGATACACCCTCTACATACAGGGGTTTGATTCAGACATTTGAAATACAGCCATTTTGGGCAAAGAAATATTTAATTTAGGCCTACACTGGTTGAGGCCCTGTGAGATACACCCTCTACATACAGGGGTTTCATTCAGGCATTTGAAATACCGCCATTTGGTGCACCAATATTGAATTCAGGCCTACACTGGTTCAGGCCGTGTGAGATACACCCTCTACATACAGGGGTTTGATTCAGTCATTTGAAATACAGCCATTTTGGGCAAAGAAATATTTAATTTAGGCCTACACTGGTTCAGGCCGTGTAAGATACACTGTCTACATACAGGGGTTTGATTCAGGCATTTGAAATACAGCCATTTTGTGCAAAGAAATCTTTAATTCAGGCCTATACTGGTTCAGGCCGTGTAAGATACACTGTCTACATACAGGGGTTTGATTCAGGCATTTGAAATACAGCCATTTTGTGCAAATAAATCTTTAATTCAGGCCTACACTGTTTCGGGCCCTTTGAGATACACCCTTTACATACAGGGGTTTGATTCAGGCATTTGAAATACCGTCATTTGGTGCACCAATATTGAATTCAGGCCTACACTGGTTCAGGCCGTGTGAGATACACCCTCTACATAAAGGGGTTTGATTCAGGCATTTGAAATACAGCCATTTTGTGCAAAGAAATCTTTAACCACCTCAACTCCCCTAGCTTAAACCCCCTTAATGACCAGCCCACTTTTTACAATTCTGCACTACACTACTTTCACGGTTTATTGCTCGGTCATACAGCTTACCACCCAAATGAATTTTACCTCCTTTTCTTCTCACTAATAGAGCTTTCATTTGGTGGTATTTTATTGCTGCTGCTTTTTTTGTTATTAATTAAAATTGATCGAAATGTTTACAAAAAAATGACATTTTTCACTTTCTGTTGTAAAATTTTTCAAATAAAACTACATTTCTATATAAATTTTTCTCAAAATGTATTGTTCTACATGTCTTTGATAAAAAAAAATGCAATAAGTGTATATTTATTGGTTTGGGTAAAAGTTATAGCGTTTACAAACTATGGTGCAAAAATGTGAATTTACGCACTTTGACTTTCTGAGCACCTGTCATGTTTCCTGAGGTTCTACAATGCCCAGACAGTAGAAACACCCCACAAATGAACCCATTTCGAAAAGTAGACACCCTAAGGTATTCGCTGATGGGCATAGTGAGTTCATGGAAGTTTTTATTTTTTGTCACAAGTTAGCGGAAAATGATTTTTAGTTTTCTTACAAAGTCTCATATTCCACTAACTTGTGACCAAAAATAAAATTTTACATGAACTCGCCATGCCCCTCACAAAATACCTTGGGGTGTCTTCTTTCCAAAATGGGGTCACTTGTAGGGTATTTATACTGCCCTGGCTAGGGGACCTAAAGCGTGAGAAGTAGTTTGGAATCCAAATGCGTAAAAAATGCCCTATGAAATCGTAAAGATACTCATTGGAATTTGGTCCCCTTTGCGCACCTAGGCTGCAAAAAAGTGTCACACATGTGGTATCGCCGTACTCAGGAGAAGTAGGGCAATGTGTTTTGGGGTGTATTTTTACATATACCCATGCTGTGTGAGAGAAATATCTCTGTAAATGTCAACTTTTCCCTTTTGTTTATACAAAGTTGTCATTTTACAGACAGCCTTTCAGGGGGGTGATCAATGACAGGCGTGTGATCAGGGAGTCTATATGGGGTGATCAAGGGTTAATAAGGGGTTAATAAGTGACCGGGGGGGTGTAGTGTAGTGTGGTGATTGGTGCTACTTACAGAGCTGCCTGTGTCCTCTGGTGGTCGATCCAAGCAAAAGGGACCACCAGAGGACCAGGTAGCAGGTATATCAGACGCTGTTAACAAAACAGCATCTGATATACAGTACAGATCAAAAGTTTGGACACACCTTCTCATTCAAAGAGTTTTCTTTATTTTCATGACTATAAAGGCATCAAAACTATGAATTAACACATGTGGAATTATATACATAACAAACAAGTGTGAAACAACTGAAAATATGTCATATTCTAGGTTCTTCAAAGTAGCCACCCTTTGCTTTGATTACTGCTTTGCACACTCTTGGCATTCTCTTGATGAGCTTCAAGAGGTAGTCCCCTGAAATGGTCTTCCAACAGTCTTGAAGGAGTTCCCAGAGATGCTTAGCACTTGTTGAGCCTTTTGCCTTCACTCTGCGGTCCAGCTCACCCCAAAACATCTCGATTGGGTTCAGGTCCGGTGACTGTGGAGGCCAGGTCATCTGGCGCAGCACCCCATCACTTTCCTTCATGGTCAAATAGCCCTTACTTTCAAAGTTTTCCCAATTTTGATGCCTTCAGTGTGAATCTACAATTTTCATAGTCATGAAAATAAAGAAAACTCTTTGAATGAGAAGGTGTGTCCAAACTTTTGGTCTGTACTGTACCTTTCAGGGGTTAAAAAAAATCACATCTACAGCCTGCCAGCGAATGATCGCCGCTGGCAGGCTGTAGATCAGCTCGTTTACCTTCCGATCCTGTGAACGCGTGCTCCTGTGTGCGCGCGTTCACAGGAAATCTCTCGTCTCACGAGATGACCCGCCGATGCGTCAACGAGGAATAACCAGGAAGCATCACTGCGTTAGGCGGTCGGGAGGCGGTTAATTCAGGCCTACACTGGTTCAGGCCCTGTGAGATACACCCTCTACATACAGGGGTTTGATTCAGGCATTTGAAATACCGCCATTTGGTGCACCAATATCGAATTCAGGCCTACACTGGTTCAGGCCCTGTGAGATACACTCTCTACATACAGGGGTTTGATTCAGGCATTTGAAATACAGCCATTTGAAATACAGCCATTTTGGGCCAAGAAATATTTAATTTAGGCCTACACTGGTTCAGGCTCTGTGAGATACACCCTCTACATACAGGGGTTTGATTCAGGCATTTGAAATACAGCCATTTTAGGAAAATAAATATTTAATTTAGGCCTACACTGGTTCAGGCACTGTGAGATACACCCTCTACATACAGGGGTTTGATTCAGGCATTTGAAATACAGCCATTTTGTGCAAAGAAATATTTAATTTAGGCCTACACTGGTTCAGGCTCTGTGAGATACACCCTCTACATACAGGGGTTTGATTCAGGCATTTGAAATACAGCCATTTGAAATACAGCCATTTTGGGCAAAGAAATATTTAATTTAGGCCTACACTGGTTCAGGCTCTGTGAGATACACCCTCTACATACAGGGGTTTGATTCAGGCATTTGAAATACAGCCATTTTGTGCAAAATAATCTTTAATTCAGGCCTACACTGGTTCAGGCCGTGTGAGATACACCCTCTATATACAGGGGTTTGATTCAGGCATTTGAAATACAGCCATTTTGTGCAAAGAAATATTTAATTTAGGCCTACACTGGTTCAGGCTCTGTGAGATACACCCTCTACATACAGGGGTTTGATTCAGGCATTTGAAATACAGCCATTTGAAATACAGCCATTTTGTGCAAAGAAATATTTAATTTAGGCATACACTGGTTCAGACCCTGTGAGATACACCCTCTACATACAGGGGTTTGATTCAGACATTTGAAATACAGCCATTTTGGGCAAAGAAATATTTAATTTAGGCCTACACTGGTTGAGGCCCTGTGAGATACACCCTCTACATACAGGGGTTTCATTCAGGCATTTGAAATACCGCCATTTGGTGCACCAATATTGAATTCAGGCCTACACTGGTTCAGGCCGTGTGAGATACACCCTCTACATACAGGGGTTTGATTCAGTCATTTGAAATACAGCCATTTTGTGCAAAGAAATCTTTAATTCAGGCCTATACTGGTTCAGGCCGTGTAAGATACACTGTCTACATACAGGGGTTTGATTCAGGCATTTGAAATACAGCCATTTTGTGCAAAGAAATCTTTAATTCAGGCCTATACTGGTTCAGGCCGTGTAAGATACACTGTCTACATACAGGGGTTTGATTCAGGCATTTGAAATACAGCCATTTTGTGCAAATAAATCTTTAATTCAGGCCTACACTGTTTCGGGCCCTTTGAGATACACCCTTTACATACAGGGGTTTGATTCAGGCATTTGAAATACCGTCATTTGGTGCACCAATATTGAATTCAGGCCTACACTGGTTCAGGCCGTGTGAGATACACCCTCTACATAAAGGGGTTTGATTCAGGCATTTGAAATACAGCCATTTTGTGCAAAGAAATCTTTAACCACCTCAACTCCCCTAGCTTAAACCCCCTTAATGACCAGCCCACTTTTTACAATTCTGCACTACACTACTTTCACGGTTTATTGCTCGGTCATACAGCTTACCACCCAAATGAATTTTACCTCCTTTTCTTCTCACTAATAGAGCTTTCATTTGGTGGTATTTTATTGCTGCTGCTTTTTTTGTTATTAATTAAAATTGATCGAAATGTTTACAAAAAAATGACATTTTTCACTTTCTGTTGTAAAATTTTTCAAATAAAACTACATTTCTATATAAATTTTTCTCAAAATGTATTGTTCTACATGTCTTTGATAAAAAAAAATGCAATAAGTGTATATTTATTGGTTTGGGTAAAAGTTATAGCGTTTACAAACTATGGTGCAAAAATGTGAATTTACGCACTTTGACTTTCTGAGCACCTGTCATGTTTCCTGAGGTTCTACAATGCCCAGACAGTAGAAACACCCCACAAATGAACCCATTTCGAAAAGTAGACACCCTAAGGTATTCGCTGATGGGCATAGTGAGTTCATGGAAGTTTTTATTTTTTGTCACAAGTTAGCGGAAAATGATTTTTAGTTTTCTTACAAAGTCTCATATTCCACTAACTTGTGACCAAAAATAAAATTTTACATGAACTCGCCATGCCCCTCACAAAATACCTTGGGGTGTCTTCTTTCCAAAATGGGGTCACTTGTAGGGTATTTATACTGCCCTGGCTAGGGGACCTAAAGCGTGAGAAGTAGTTTGGAATCCAAATGCGTAAAAAATGCCCTATGAAATCGTAAAGATACTCATTGGAATTTGGTCCCCTTTGCGCACCTAGGCTGCAAAAAAGTGTCACACATGTGGTATCGCCGTACTCAGGAGAAGTAGGGCAATGTGTTTTGGGGTGTATTTTTACATATACCCATGCTGTGTGAGAGAAATATCTCTGTAAATGTCAACTTTTCCCTTTTGTTTATACAAAGTTGTCATTTTACAGACAGCCTTTCAGGGGGGTGATCAATGACAGGCGTGTGATCAGGGAGTCTATATGGGGTGATCAAGGGTTAATAAGGGGTTAATAAGTGACCGGGGGGGTGTAGTGTAGTGTGGTGATTGGTGCTACTTACAGAGCTGCCTGTGTCCTCTGGTGGTCGATCCAAGCAAAAGGGACCACCAGAGGACCAGGTAGCAGGTATATCAGACGCTGTTAACAAAACAGCATCTGATATACAGTACAGATCAAAAGTTTGGACACACCTTCTCATTCAAAGAGTTTTCTTTATTTTCATGACTATAAAGGCATCAAAACTATGAATTAACACATGTGGAATTATATACATAACAAACAAGTGTGAAACAACTGAAAATATGTCATATTCTAGGTTCTTCAAAGTAGCCACCCTTTGCTTTGATTACTGCTTTGCACACTCTTGGCATTCTCTTGATGAGCTTCAAGAGGTAGTCCCCTGAAATGGTCTTCCAACAGTCTTGAAGGAGTTCCCAGAGATGCTTAGCACTTGTTGAGCCTTTTGCCTTCACTCTGCGGTCCAGCTCACCCCAAAACATCTCGATTGGGTTCAGGTCCGGTGACTGTGGAGGCCAGGTCATCTGGCGCAGCACCCCATCACTTTCCTTCATGGTCAAATAGCCCTTACTTTCAAAGTTTTCCCAATTTTGATGCCTTCAGTGTGAATCTACAATTTTCATAGTCATGAAAATAAAGAAAACTCTTTGAATGAGAAGGTGTGTCCAAACTTTTGGTCTGTACTGTACCTTTCAGGGGTTAAAAAAAATCACATCTACAGCCTGCCAGCGAATGATCGCCGCTGGCAGGCTGTAGATCAGCTCGTTTACCTTCCGATCCTGTGAACGCGTGCTCCTGTGTGCGCGCGTTCACAGGAAATCTCTCGTCTCACGAGATGACCCGCCGATGCGTCAACGAGGAATAACCAGGAAGCATCACTGCGTTAGGCGGTCGGGAGGCGGTTAATTCAGGCCTACACTGGTTCAGGCCCTGTGAGATACACCCTCTACATACAGGGGTTTGATTCAGGCATTTGAAATACCGCCATTTGGTGCACCAATATCGAATTCAGGCCTACACTGGTTCAGGCCCTGTGAGATACACTCTCTACATACAGGGGTTTGATTCAGGCATTTGAAATACAGCCATTTGAAATACAGCCATTTTGGGCCAAGAAATATTTAATTTAGGCCTACACTGGTTCAGGCTCTGTGAGATACACCCTCTACATACAGGGGTTTGATTCAGGCATTTGAAATACAGCCATTTTAGGAAAATAAATATTTAATTTAGGCCTACACTGGTTCAGGCACTGTGAGATACACCCTCTACATACAGGGGTTTGATTCAGGCATTTGAAATACAGCCATTTTGTGCAAAGAAATATTTAATTTAGGCCTACACTGGTTCAGGCTCTGTGAGATACACCCTCTACATACAGGGGTTTGATTCAGGCATTTGAAATACAGCCATTTGAAATACAGCCATTTTGGGCAAAGAAATATTTAATTTAGGCCTACACTGGTTCAGGCTCTGTGAGATACACCCTCTACATACAGGGGTTTGATTCAGGCATTTGAAATACAGCCATTTGAAATACAGCCATTTTGTGCAAAATAATCTTTAATTCAGGCCTACACTGGTTCAGGCCGTGTGAGATACACCCTCTATATACAGGGGTTTGATTCAGGCATTTGAAATACAGCCATTTGAAATACAGCCATTTTGTGCAAAGAAATATTTAATTTAGGCCTACTCTGGTTCAGGCTCTGTGAGATACACCCTCTACATACAGGGGTTTGATTCAGGAATTTGAAATACAGCCATTTGAAATACAGCCATTTTGTGCAAAATAATCTTTAATTCAGGCCTACACTGGTTCAGGCCGTGTGAGATACACCCTCTATATACAGGGGTTTGATTCAGGCATTTGAAATACAGCCATTTGAAATACAGCCATTTTGGGCAAAGAAATATTTAATTTAGGCCTACACTGGTTCAGGCCCTGTGAGATACACCCTCTACATACATGGATTTGATTCAGGCATTTGAAATACAGCCATTTTGTGCAAATAATTCTTTAATTCAGGCCTACACTGGTTCAGGCCGTGTGAGATACACTCTCGTCATACAAGGGTTTGATTCAGGCATTTGAAATACAGCCATTTGAAATACAGCCATTTTGTGCAAAGAAATCTTTAATTCAGGCCTACACTGGTTCAGGCCCTGTGAGATAGACCCTCTACATACAGGGGTTTGATTCAGGCATTTGAAATACAGCCATTTGAAATAAAGATTTCTTTGCATAAAATGGCTGTATTTCAAATGCCTGAATCAAACCCCTGTATGTAGAGGGTGTATCTCACACGGCCTGAACCAGTGTAGGCCTGAATTCAAGATTTCTTTGCACAAAATGGCTGTATTTCAGGCCTACACTGGTTCAGGCCCTGTGAGATACACCCTCTACATACAAGGGTTTGATTCAGGCATTTGAAATACAGCCATTTGAAATACAACCATTTGGTGCACCAATATTGAATTCAGGCCTACACTGGTTCAGGCCCTGTGAGATGCACCCTCTACATACAGGGGTTTGATTCAGGCATTTGAAATACAGCAATTTGAAATACAGCCATTTTGGGCAAAGAAATCTTTAATTGAGGCCTAGTCTGGTTCAGGCCATGTGAGATACACCCTTTACATACTGTCGTTCTGTTTTACTATTATTTTAACACCCATTTAGGTCAAGATCCCAAATTAGAAAAATATGAGGAGAGCGTCAAATAAGGGACGTGCCCCAGGTCGTGGTGCTGCTGGTGGAGCTCCCGTTGCAGGGAGAGGACGTGGTCCATCTGTTCCTGCTACATGCTCAAGTGAAACTCCTTCCTCAGGTGCGAGTAGGCGACAAAACCTGCAGCGGTATTTGGTCGGGCCTAATGCTGCTCTACGAATGGTGAGGCCTGAACGAGTACAGGCGATACAGTGCTGACAGTGGATCCAGTTCCTTCACATTGTCTCCCACCCAGTCTCCTGCTGAAAGACCACAGTTGGCACCTGCAACCGATGTTCATCAGTCTTTCACCTCACCCCCTTGCAAATCAGACAAGCAGTCTGAGCCACAAGTCATGCAGCAGTCTCTTCTGCTTTTTGATGACTCTGTAAGCAGGGTTTCCCAGGGCCATCCACTTAGCCCTGCCCCAGAAGTGGAAGAGATTGAGTGCACCGATGCCCAACCACTTATCTTTCAAGATGAGTACATGGGAGGACCATCGCAGCACGTCTCGGATGATGATGAAACACAGGTGCCAACTACTGGGGCTTTCGAAAGTGTGCAGACCGACAAGGAAGGGAGGGGTGAAGACTGGGTGGAAGATGATGTGGAGGACGATGAGGTCCTCGACCCCACATGGAATCAAGGTCATGCGAGTGACCTATGTAGTTCGGAGGAAGAGGCGGTGGTCGCAAAGAGCCACCAGCACAGCAGAAGAGGGAGCAGGGTGCAAAAGCGGAGCGGCCGTCCTCTAGACAGTACGCCTGCTACTGCCCACCACAGCAAGGGACTGAGCACACCAAAGCCAGCTCCAAAGAGTTCCCTGGCGTGGCAGTTCTTCAGACAATGTGCTGACGACAAGACGCGAGTGGTTTGCACGCTGTGCAATCAGAGCCTAAAGCGAGGCATAAATGTTCTCAACCTTAGCACAACCTGCATGACCAGGCATTTAAGTGCAAAGCACGAGCTGCAGTGGAGTAGACACCTCAAAAACCAAGAAAGGTCTCTGGCTTCTCCTGCTTCCTCTTCTGCTGCAGTCTCCACCTCTGGAGTGACAGTGCCACTTGCCACCCCGCAAACAGAGGATCTGCCAGCAACACCAACACCTGGGTCACCAAGCATCTCCACAATGTCCCATGGAAGCGTTCAGCTCCTTATCTCCCAAACGCTGGAGAGGAAGAGGAAGTAGCCCCCTACCCTCCCGCGATCCCTAGCCCTGAATGCCAGCATTTCTAAATTACTGGCCTTTGAAATGCTTTCATTCTGTGTGGTGGAGACAGATAGTTTTAAAGGCCTTATGGCGGTGGCTGTGCCACAGTACGTCGTGCCCAGCCGCCACTACTTTTCAAGGCGAGCCATCCCTTCCCTGCACAACCAAGTAGGGGACAAAATCAGGTGTGCACTGCGCAACGCCATCTGTGGCAAGGTGCACCTGACTACGGATACGTGGACCAGTAAGCACGGTCAGGGACATTAAATCTCCATAACAGCACACTGGGTAAATGCAGTGGCGGCTGGGCCTGAGGCGGATAGCAGTTTGGCGCATGTCCTTCCACCACCGAGGATTGCAGGGCGCTTCAGTTTGCCTCCTGTTGCTTCCTCCTCCTACTCTGCTTCCTCATCCTCTACCAGGTTCTCATCTGGTCAGCGTAACACCTTCACCACCAACTTCAGCACAGCCAGGGCTAAACGACAGCAGGCAGTTTTCAAACTTTTCTGTTTGGGGGACAAACCCCCACACCGCGCAGCAGCTGTGGACGGGCCTTGAACAACAGACCGATGAGTGCTTTGTGCCAGTCAGCCTCAAGCCCGGCCTGGTAGTGTGCGATAATGGGCGAAATCTCGTAGCAGTTCTGGGACTAGTCGGTTTGACGCACATCCCTTGCCTGGCGCATGTGCTGAATTTGGTGGTGCACAGATTCCTTAAAACTTATCCCAATATGTCAGAGATGCTGCATTATTGCTGCTCGCCTGTCAGCGCTGCAGAGTAACTTCGGCCTTCCCGCTCACCGCCTCATATGCGACGTGCCCACAAGGTGGAACTCCACCTTGCACATGCTGGCCAGACAGTACGAGCAGCAGCAGGCGATAGTGGAGTTTCAGCTGCAGCACGCACGGCGGAAAAGCGCCACTTTACCACCAATGACTGGGCCTCCATGCGACACCTGTGTTCCTTGTTGCGCTGTTTCGTGTACTCCACCAACATGGCCAGTGCCGATAACGCCGTTCTCAGCGTTACTATCCCACTTCTATGCCTCCTTGAAAAAACGCTCTTGGCGATGATGGAAGAGGATGTGGCACAGGAGGAGGAGGAGGAAGAGGGATCATTTCATAGGGTTTCCGGCCAGTCATTCCCAAGTGGCTCCGAGGGTGGGTTCCTGCACCCACAAACCCAAGGTACACAACTGTCCAGCCAGGGCACAGTTCTGGAGGATGACGAGGTGGAGGATGAGGAGGAGGAGATGGAGGAGGAGGAACCATGTTCACAGCAGGTTGGCACCCAGACCAGCTCATGGCCATCACTGGTGCGTGGATGGGGGATACAGAGGACACAGACGACACACCTCCCACAGAGGACAGCTTTTCGTTGCCTCTGGGCAGCCTGGCACACATGAGCGATTACATGCTGCAGTGTCTCTGCAACGACCGCCGAGTTGCCCAAATACTAACTTTTGCTGATTACTGGGTGGCCAAGCTGCTGGATTTCTGTTACAAAGACAACGTACTGTCCTTAATTCCCTTACTGGAGTGTGATTGTAAGATGCGCGAGTACTCGTGCTAAAGAGCATTTAAACTAGGAAAGGGGGGGGCAAAAGAGTGATAATCCAGCAGTCCGACTTCCCCCCGGAACAATGCCAGAAGATGCCAGTAGCACAAAGGTTAAGAAATGACAAGCTCAGATTCTTATCTACAAATGCTCGCAGTTTAGGGAATAAGATCAATGAACTTGAGGCTATAATGGCATCTGAGAATATAGATGTAGTGGCTGTTACTGAGACGGGGTTCAAGGGGAGTAATGACTGGGATATATCAATACCAGGGTTCTCTCTATACAGGAAAGACAGAGAAGGCAAGAAGGGGGGGAGGGGTGGCCCTGTATGTGAAAGACAGCATAAAATCTAATTTGATACAAGTTAGCGAGAACAATTTAGAGTCAGTTTGGGTTACCTTGCAGCTTGATAATCATAAGGCAACTCGTGTAGGTGTGATATATAGACCACCTAGCCAAGTCAAAGAATTAGATGATCTACTAGTTGAGGAAATAGCTAAAATGACATTGAAGGGGGAAGTTATCATTATGGGAGACTTCAATCTTCCTGATGTAAACTGGAAAACCAAAATAGCTAGTTCTGCCAGGAGTACAGATATTCTAAATTCCCTACTAGGATTATCTCTACAGCAAGTAGTTGAGGAGCCAACCCGGAAGGAGGCCATTTTAGATTTAGTATTCACAAATGGGAATTTGGTATATGATATTACTTTAGGGGAAAGCTTGGGATCTAGTGATCACCAGTCAGTGAGGTTTACTACAGTGACTGAGTCACACCACACAAAAACAAAAGTTTTAGATTTTAGAAAAACTGACTTTTCTAAAATTAGATTAGTGGTATACGAGTCCCTATCAGATTGGAATAGTTTCATTGGAGTCCAGGAGAAATGGGACTACTTAAAACAGGCACTATTGAAGGCAACAGAAAATTGCATTAGGCTTGTCAGTAAAAGCAAAAAAAGGAAAAGACCACTGTGGTACTCAGCAGAAGTGGCCAAAATCATTAAAAACAAAAAGATAGCATTTAGGAATTATAAAAAAAAAAAAAAAAAAAACGAGGATGACAGGCTAATTTACAAGATTAGGCAGAGAGAGGCCAAACAAGTTATAAGAGCTTCTAAAGCACAGGCAGAAGAGAAATTAGCTCAGTCAGGGAAAAAAGGCGATAAGACATTCTTCAGATACATAAATGAAAAAAGGAAACTAAAACAAGGAATTACAAAATTAAAAACAAAAGAAGGAAGGTATATGGAAGAAGATAAAGAACTAGCTGACTGCCTCAATGAATACTTTTGTTCATTCTTTACAAAGGAAAATGAAGGAAAAGGACCTCAGTTAGGAAAGAAGACTAATGAATCTTTTGATGCATGTGTCTTTACAGAGGAAGAGGTTCTAAGTCAGCTGTCTAAAATCAATACAAATAAGTCACAGGGGCCTGATGGGATACACCCAAAGCTATTAAAAGAGCTCAGCGGTGAACTAGCAAAACCATTAACAGATTTATTTAACCAATCACTGACAACAGGAGTCGTCCCAGAAGATTGGAAATTAGCAAATGTCGTGCCAATTCACAAGAAAGGTAGTAGGGAGGAATCGGGCAACTATAGGCCTGTAAGCCTGACATCAATAGTGGGGAAATTAATGGAAACCATACTAAGGCCTCATGCACACGACCGTTGTGTGCATCCGCGGCCGTTGTTCCGCTTTCCGTTATTTTTCGCGGACCCATTGACTTTCAATGGGTCCGTGAAAAAATCGGAAAATGCACCGTTTTGCAGCCGCATCCGTGATCCGTGTTTCCTGTCCGTCCAAAAAATATGACCTGTCCTATTTTTTTGACGGACAACGGTTCACGGATCTATTCAAGTCAATGGGTCCGACAGTATATTCTAACACAGAGGCGTTCCCATAGTGATGGGGACGCTTCTAGTTAGAATATACTAAGAACTGTGTACATGACTGCCCCCTGCTGCCTGGCAGCACCCGATCTCTTACAGGGGGCTGTGATCCGCACAATTAACCCCTCAGGTGCAGCACCTGAGGGGTTAATTGTGCGGATCACAGCCCCCTATAAGAGATCAGGGGCTGCCAGGCAGCAGGGGGCAGACCCCCCTCCCTCCCCAGTTTCAATATCGTTGGTGGCCAGTGTGCGGCCCCCCCCCTATTGTAATATCATTGGTGGCCAGTGTGCGGCCTCCCCCGCCCCCCCATTGTAATATCATTGGTGGCCAGTGTGCGGCCTCCCCCGCCCCCCCTATTGTAATATCATTGGTGGCCAGTGTGCGGCCTCCCCTGCCCCCCTATTGTAATATTATTGGTGGCCAGTGTGCGGCCTCCCCCGCCCCCCCCCTATTGTAATATTATTGGTGGCCAGTGTGCGGCCTCCCCCGGCCATCCCCCCTCCCTCTATTGTAATATCATTGGTGGCCAGTGTGCGGCCCCCCCGGCCCCTCTATTGTATTAATATCATTGGTGGCCAGTGTGCGGCCTCCCCCCCCCCCCTCCCCGATCATTGGTGGCAGCGGAGATTCCGATCGGAGTCCCAGTTTAATCGCTCTGGGGCTCCGATCGGTAACCATGGCAACCAGGACGCTACTGCAGGCCTGGTTGCCATGGTTACTTAGCAATATTACAATATTAGAAGCATCATACTTACCTGCTGGCTGCTGCGCTGTCTGTGTCCGGCCGGGAGCTCCTCCTACTGGTAAGTGACAGATCATTAAGCAATGCGCCGCACAGACCTGATGGGCATAGTGAGTTCATGGAAGTTTTTATTTTTTGTCACAAGTTAGTGGAATATGAGACTTTGTAAGAAAAAAAAATCATCATTTTCCGCTAACTTGTGACAAAAAATTCTAGGAACTCGCCATGCCCCTCACGGAATACCTTGGGGTGTCTTCTTTCCAAAATGGGGTCACTTGTGGGGTAGTTATACTGCCCTGGCCTTTTAGGGGCCCTAATGTGTGAGAAGTAGTTTGAAATCAAAATCTCTAAAAAATGCCCTGTGAAATCCGAAAGGTGCTCTTTGGAATGTGGGCCCATTTGCCCACCTAGGCTGCAAAAAAGTGTCACACATCTGGTATCGCCGTACTCAGAAGAAGTACTGCAATGTGTTTTGGGGTGTCTTTTTACATAAACCCATGCTGGGTGAGAGAAATATCTCGGCAAAAGACAACTTTTTCCATATTTTTTTTTTATACAAAGTTGGCATTTGACCAAGATATTTTTCTCACCCAGCATGGGTATATATAAAATAACACCCCAAAACACATTGCCCAACTTCTCCTGAGTACGGCGATACCAGATGTGTGACACTTTTTTGCAGCCTAGATGCACAAAGGGGCCCAAATTCCTTTTAGGAGGGCATTTTTTGACATTTGGATCCCAGACTTCTTCTCACGCTTTAGGGCCCCTAAAATGCCAGGGCAGTATAAATACCCCACATGTGACCCCATTTTGGAAAGAAGACACCCCAAGGTATTCAATGAGGGGCATGGCGAGTTCATCGAATTTTTTTTTTTTTTTTGCCACAAATTAGCGTAAATTGATATTTTTTTTTGTTTTTTCTCACAAAGTCTCCCTTTCCGCTAACTTGGGACAAAAATTTCAATCTTTCATGGACTCAATATGCCCCTCAGCGAATACCTTGGGGTGTCTTCTTTCCAAAATGCGGTCATTTGTGGGGTGTTTGTACTGCCCTGGCATTTGAGGGTCTCCGCAATCATTACATGTATGGCCAGCATTAGGAGTTTTTGCTATTCTCCTTATATTGAGCATACGGGTAATGAGATTATTTTTTTTTGTTCAGCCTCTGGGCTGAAAGAAAAAATGAACGGCACAGTTTTCTTCATTCGCATCGATCAATGAGGATGAAAAAATCTCTGCCCAAAAAAAAAAAGGAGGGGAAAGGCGTCTGCCAGGACATAGGAGCTCCGCCCAACATCCATACCCACTTAGCCCGTATGCCCTGGTAAACCAGATTTCTCCATTCACATCAATCGATGTGGATGAATAAATCATTGCCGGGATTATTATTATTTTTTTTTATATATATACAAAGTGTTTGCCAAAGTATATGAACACCGCCGCCTCCTCAGCTCATATGCCTCGGCAAACGTATCTTTTACTGCAGAGGAGAAAACTCGTCTTGCAGCGCCGCATACACCAACTTTTGTGTAATCTGACAGCAGCGCAATGCTTCTGTCAGAATGCACATCAGTGCTGCAGCTAGTCAATCGGTTGGTCCACCTGGAAGGTAAACAAAAAAAAAAAAAAGCCGCAACGCAATAAATTTATTAACTTTATAATAAAATTTGAATGGAACATATAAACTTTATTTAACTTTTTGAACAGAACGTTAACTTTTTTGCTTACCAGTGTTTTTTTTTGTTTGTTTGTTTTTACCTTTATAGGACAAACCTCTCCTTCCCCATGGGACAATGTGCAAAGCGCAAATCGCCCAAAGATTACATTATGCACTTTGTCCCAGGTGAAAGGAGAGGTTTGCAGCAGCTGTGAGTGTAAGGGCCCTAATAGCCCTGTTTGCCTGTCCTGTGAGATGCAATCCCTATGCTAAGTGTACCTGTGTGTGGTACTTCCGGAAACACTCCCCTAAGCATAGGGCAGGGTGGTCAGGGCAGTCAGGACAGAAATAGCGGGTGTCACGCCTTATTCCACTCCTGCTACAGACACGACATCTGTTTCGGGGTGACAGTTGGGTTGAGGTACCAGCAACGAGATTGGGAAAATGTCGCTCGTGTAGACGGCTCACTACACTTGTGGATGGGGCCACGGAACCTCCTGGATACAGGAGGTTCTCTATGATCTCTTCCTGAAATTTGAGGAAGGATCCTGTTCTCCCAGCCTTACTGTAGAGAACAAAACTATTATATGCAGCCAATTGAATCAAATATACAGACACCTTCTTATACTAGCGTCTGGTGCGTCGGGAAACTAAATAGGGAGCCAACATCTGGTGATTGAAGTCAACCCCTCCCATGTGAAGGTTATTGTCACGGCTGAGGATGGGGGAAATCCTCAGCAGTGTGGAGCCAGGTGATGTTATGGCTGCTTGACCAAGAAGACAGGATTAGGGAGCAGGTCACCTCCTAAACGCATCCCTAACCTGACCCTGACTCCTAGCTACATGAGCCAACCTTGATGGTAGAAGGGCTCATGCTCCGGAACCTAGAAGTCCCTGCTAGCCCTCAAGATGGCCCTAAGCTAGGAGCTGAGTAAGACAACCCACTCCTCCTAAGCACGGAGGAGCAGGAGTCTCAACGGCCAAGCGGCTGGAAAAGGGGAAACATAAACAGCCTATGTATATGGCAGGTGCTGCACTAGTTCCAGCCACCTGCCACAGCCCTGCTGACTGGATTCGTGTGCAGGAAAGCTGAAGTCCACAAATAGCAGACAGACTTCAGCACAAACTCATCCACACACCGGAACCCAGATACATGGCAGCACTAAATAGTACAGGAAAACAAACTATGACCACAGTGGTGGCTCTCACAGGCGGATGGAAAACACAGGAGGCTGCTTCAGCTAGCAAGACTGAAGCAACCTACTGAGCCCTGCTAGAGAGAGGGTCTATATAGGCCCAAGTGGCCACACCCAAGGGTTGGACACACCCAGTGACATCACACACACACACACTGGGAAGGAAGTTAACCCTTCCAGTACCACAGAAGGGAAAGACACATAAATGGGAAGTGCACACAATACATACAACGTGCATAACATACACACACCTAACATAAAGGTTGCTAGGTGTGACCGCATGCCAGGGCAGCAAGCTGCCTAGCGACGCTCAGGCTGCTCTGCTGCAAAATACAACACTGGTTGCCCGCGGCAACCACAAGTGAGGCCACAGACAAGCGGCCCTCACCCGTGGTTGAACACCCATACAAAACCGCAGGCAACTGCATGCGGTAAAGGAGTCACGGCCCCTTAAAGCCCCCCCACCAAAAAAAAGGAAACTGGTGAGGAACTCACACAAGGGGATGGGAGAAGGAGACGTCCACTCTCAGGACATGGTTCCCAGGAGGTCACTGTCAGCTGCATCCTCTCCCAGCTCACACTAGCCAGTCCGACGAGGCCTGCAGCCCGTACCAGCGACAAGGGAATGGAACCACAGAGAGTGGACGAGGGGACTCTCCACTCACGTCCCCACTCTAGTCGCTGCCAGCAGACCCTCCTAACCAGCACGCAGCCGGACCACTTACGGAGTGCTGCCAGCAAACGACCAGAGATGGGAACATGGAGAGGGACGAGGGATCACCAACACAGACACGGAAGGTAAGGATGGCGGGGAATAAGCCACCAACCGTGCTGTTAACGGTGATCCCCCCTGGACGCTCTCCCTCCGGAGAACGCGCATGCAGGCCACAAGGGGATGGCACTGCATGCTGCACCCTCTTCCGAAGGCGTGCAGCCCTACACCAAAAAACACCAAGGTGAGGGGATAAAAATATCAGGGGAGGCCAAACGAACACGGTGAGAAAGTGGCGGGGAATAAGCCACTCACCGTGCCGTCAGCGGCGAAACCCCCAGAACGCTCTCCCTCCGAAGAGCGCGCATGCACCCCATCAGCAGACGGCAGTACATGCTACACCCTCTTTCGAGGGAGCATACTCCCACCCCTCAAAGCCCCTCCCAACAACAAAAGGGTAAAGTTGGTGAGGCATAAGAAACAATGGGAGGGGGGGAGGGGAAAGACAAACAAAAGGGGACACCAACACGGACAACGGTGAGCAAGGAATGGCGGGGAATGCCACTCACCGCGCCGTAAATGGTGAAAGCCCCATAACGCTCTCCCTCCGGAGAACGCGCATGCACCCCATCCACAGATAGCGGTGCATGCTTTACCCTCTTTCGAGGGAACGCCACGCGAGAAGCCTATGTGGTCATACTGTCACGGCTGAGGATGGGGGAAATCCTCAGCCGTGTGGAGCCAGGTGATGTTATGGCTGCTTGACCAAGAAGACAGGATTAGGGAGCAGGTCACCTCCTAAACGCATCCCTAACCTGACCCTGACTCCTAGCTACATGAGACAACCTTGATGGTAGGAGGGCTCATGCTCCGGAACCTAGAAGTCCCTGCTAGCCCTCAAGATGGCCCTAAGCTAGGAGCTGAGTAAGACAACCCACTCCTGCAAAATACAACACTGGTTGCCCGCGGCAACCACAAGTGAGGCCACAGACAAGCGGCCCTCACCCGTGGTTGAACACCCATACAAAACCGCAGGCAACTGCATGCGGTAAAGGAGTCACGGTCATGGGCATGGCCGTGACAGTTATAGTCGTGGACTGAGAGGGGCTTTTCAATGACACTGGTTGCCCATTCAATTTGTATTGTCGCGTCTGCGTGAATGGAGGAGAGCATGTAAACGTCACGCTTGTCTCTCCATTTCACCGCAAGCAGTTCTTCGTTACACAAGGCAGCCCTCTCCCCCCTTGCAAGATGAGTGGTAATGAGCCGTTGGGGGAAGCCCCGGCGACTAGGTCGCACGGTGCCACAGCAGCCAATCTGTTCTAGGAACAAATGCCTGAAGAGGGGCACACTTGTGTAAAAATTGTCCACATAAAGATGGTACCCCTTGCCAAATAAGGGTGACACCAAGTCCCAGACTGTCTTCCCACTGCTCCCCAGGTAGTCAGGGCAACCGACCGGCTCCAGGGTCTGATCTTTTCCCTCATAGATCTGAAATTTGTGGGTATAGCCTGTGGCCCTTTCACAGAGCTTATACAATTTGACCCCATACCGGGCGCGCTTGCTTGGGATGTATTGTTTGAAGCCAAGGCGCCCGGTAAAATGTATAAGAGACTCGTCTACGCAGATGTTTTGCTCAGGGGTATACAAATCTGCAAATTTGTTGTTGAAGTGGTCTATGAGGGGCCGAATTTTGTGGAGCCGGTCAAAAGCTGGATGGCCTCTGGGACGGGAGGTGGTGTTGTCGCTAAAGTGCAGGAAACGCAGGATGGTCTCAAATCGTGTCCTGGAAATAGCAGCAGAGAACATGGGCATGTGATGAATTGGGTTCGTGGACCAATATGACCGCAATTCATGCTTTTTGGTTAGACCCATGTTGAGGAGAAGGCCCAGAAAAATTTTAATTTCGGAAACTTGGATTCCACCGGAAAGGCTGGGCATAAAAGCTTCTCGGGTTGGCGGCTATAAATTGAGTGGCAATTTGTTTCTGCCACGACTAAGTCCAAGAGCTCCGCAGTCAAGAACAGCTCAAAAAATCCCAGTGCCGAACCGATCTAAGCTGTCTCAACCCGAACTCCAGACTGGGCGGTGAAAGGGGGAACTACAGGTGCGGCTGAAGTTGGGGACTGCCAATCAGGGTTTGCCAGCACCTCAGGGAATCTAGGGGCTCTACGGGCCTGTCTGTGCGGTGGCTGCGATGGGGTAACTATTGCACGTGCCACCGTACCAGCTTCAACTGCCCTTCTGGTGCTCGCCACTTCACCATGTTGTACGGCAGTGCTGGTACTAGGTCCAGGACGGGCTGCGCTGCAGGTGTATGCCTCACCACGTAATCCGACAGCGCCAGCCCCACTCTGCTGCCCTTGAAACGGATCCTGCGCAACCTGTAATCTAGCGACACGGGGCCGGGTACGCCTGGTGCTATCAGGGACCTCAACCTCCTCGTCCGAACTTTGGGTCAGACTGCCACTGCTTTCTACAGGTTCATATTCTGACCCGCTAGATTCATCAGATGAGGGTTCCCATTCCTCATCCGACTGGGTCAGAATCCTGTAGGCCTCTTCAGAAGAATACCCCCTGTTTGACATTTGGACTACTAAATTTAGGGGTATTCCCTGAGACTACCCAAGAAAAAAAGCAAGCCTGTCTTACAAATGGGAGGCTAGCGAAGTACCGGAGGCCGCTGCGATTGATAAAAAATATCAAAACTGATTTTTTTTATCGCCGCAGCGCTTGTAAAGTGATTGTGCAGTGATAAAAAAAAATAAAAAATGTTGTCACTGTGGCGGGGCGGGCGTGGGTGAACGCACGTGTGGGCGACCAATCAGGCCTGATCGGGCAAACACTGCGTTTTGGGTGGAGGGCGATCTAAGGTGACACTAATACTATTATAGATCTGACTGTTATCAGTTTTGATCACTTACAGATACTATAAAAGTACAAATGCTGATTAGCGATACGCTAATCAGCGAATCAGTGACTGCGGTGCGGTGGGCTGGGCGCTAACCGACGCTAACTACCTACCAAAGGGGCCTAAACTATCCTAAAACCTAACAGTCAATACCAGTGGGGAAAAAAAGTGACAGTTTACACTGATCACTTTTTTCCCTTTCACTAGGTGATTGACAGGGGCGATCAAGGGGTGAATTGGGGTGATGGGGGGTGATCTGGGGCTAAGTGTGGTGTTTGGTGGCTACTCACTGTGATGTGTGCTCCTCTGCTGGGACCAACCGACGAAAAGGACCAGCAGAGGAGCACAGAAGCCATTTAACACCTTATATTTATAAATACAAGGTGTTAGATGGCTTCTGATTTGATTTTTTGAAAATCGCCAGCCTGCCAGCAACGATCATTGGCTGGCAGGCTGGTGACAAAATACTCCTTTAAATTTTGCCGGCCCGCGAATACTCCTTTAAATTTTGCCGGCTCTGACCGAAGTCTCGCGTCTCGCGAGATGACGCACGGATGCGTCCAGGAGGAATGAATCGACCGCCGCCAGGCGGTTGGAAAGGAGTTAAGCATGCATGGGATAGGCATAAGGCCATCCTTCATATAAGATAGGGCCAGGGGCTATCCATAGTATTCAGTATATTGGGCAGACTAGATGGACCAAATGGTTCTTATCTGCCGACACATTCTATGTTTCTATGTAAAGTAACAATGAAGCGGTTTTATTAAGAAGAGCTTTGAATAACAGAGCAACAGAGTTTGTCGTCTTAAAGGATATGCAAACAAAAACAACTGGTCCAACAGATGATCCCAGCAAACGTGCTTACTTCCAATATGTTATATACTTTATTTCATCTTCAAAAAATACAAAAATACAGGACACGTTTCAGCCCCTCCTATAACGGAGCAGGAGAACGGAAAGGCTGAACGCTGATGTGAACTCGGCCTTAAATGACAGATTGATATTGCTGCAAAATAATAAAGCTGAGGAACTCTGTAACGGCGGCGGAGGTTTCTGTCTCGTCGTGGCCTCAAGAAGAGGGGACGTAAGGGGGGGGTATGATAATAATGGCTGCTGTGCGCCGCTGTTCTACTGCTTACCGTGGCGGTCCTTGATGCCGTGTTCAGCGGTGATCTGCTGCCTGTGCTTCCCCATTCACCCCTGCAGTCCTGAGCTCTGTCTTTGCAGATACAGTTTGTTCTGGGATCCGCTCCAAAGTTTCATTTCAGCTATGGCCACAGCATGCTTGCACTTTAGCATTTCTTTAAGGGCCAGCACGCGTCACTTCCTGTGCTTTATGGGTTAGATTATGTGACCTCGCTGACCAATCCTAGCCCTCCTGCATGTATATAAGTGGGTCAGCCCCTTTCCAGATGCCTGAGTGTCAAGGTCCTTGTATCCTGCAAAGGTTGTTGTTATCTATGCTTGTGTTCCTGTGTACCTGACCCATGCTTGTGTTTCTGGACTCTGCTACCTGTTTATTGTCTGCCTGCTTGCCTTGACTCTCCTGTTTCCAAACTGGACTGCCTGACCTATACCTGTGCCGCCTGCCCTGACCTATTGCCTGTCTGACTTCACCTCTGGCTCATCCTTCGGTCCTAAACTGTTGCTCCTGGTTATGACTCAGCCTGCAGACTACATCTGTACCTCTAGTACCTCGCTCTGGTACCTCCTGGTCTGTCTGCCAGACAGGCGTCACTCTTAGACTCATACAAGTAGTGGGCCCATGACAGAGCAAAGAAGGTTTCAGCAGTAAGTTTGTGTTAACGTTTTTCTCTTCTTCTGATCCGTCAGAACAACCCCAAAAAAACGAATCCTGTCTTTTGAGCATCTGCCTTCACATGTTCAGTATTTGGTCAGAAATTGATCAGTATTGCTAAGGCCAAAAAAATAGGAGTTTGCCAAAAACAGAGATGACACGTGATATTTGCATGTCTTTTGTGTTTTGCACTCCTTCCTGCTTTTGGCTTTTTAATCATGACCTTATCCTGATGCAAAGTAAGTACTGTAGGATAAAGACCTCATGCTCCATTTGCATAAGCTTTGGCTATTTGCCTCTAAAATCGGCTTTATTCTGATGGAAAAGAAGTCCTGCATGCAGGACTTTAATGGCTAGCGAGGATCTAACATGGTGGAGAGCCAGTGGTAATCATGAAACCGAATGGTGATAATAGAGCTGTCACTACGCAAGAAACTCAGCATGCATCTGTCCATTTGCACAAGGGAATTGGAGGGAGTCTCTGCCTCCATCTCCACTGCATACTGGCATGGTGTGTCAGGCTCATCTGCCTGGTCTTCCTCATCGCCCTCCAGGAAGACCAGGCAAGTATACATTGCTTTTGTGTGAATGTCCTCCTTCTCTATGAGAAAAAGTTGGGGAACTCTATTGTGCCTTTGCAGCGCAAGGAGGGAGTGCTTTGCAGCGTAAGAGGGGCTGAAGTGCATGCACAGTTTCCTGGCCATTTTCAAGATGTCTTGCAGTTGGTTGGAAGACTTCAGGAACTGCTTTACAACCAGATTAAAGACATGCACCATGCAGGGCGCATAGGTCAGTCCTCTTTGACGCAGCGCCCACAGAATGTTCTTCCCATTATCGGTGACCATGGTTCTAATCTTCAGTTGGTGAGGAGATAACCAGGATTCGATTTCTTGTTGAAGGATGCAGAGAAGTTCCTCCCCAGTGTAAGGCCTCCTGCACACGACCATTTTTTTTTTACGGTCCGCAAAAAAGGGGTCCGTAGGTCCGTGATCCGTGACCGTTTTTTCGTCCGTGGGTCTTCCTTGATTTTTGGAGGATCCACGGACATGAAAAAAAAGTCGTTTTGGTGTCCGCCTGGCCGTGCAGAGCCAAACGGATCCGTCCTGAATTACAATGCAAGTCAATGGAGATGGATCCGTTTGACGTTGACACAATATGGTGCAATTTCAAACGGATCTGTCCCCCATTGACTTTCAATGTAAAGTCAGGAGTTAATATACCATAGGATCGGATTTTTCTCCAATCCGATGGTATATTTTAACTTGAAGCGTCCCCATCACCATGGAAACGCCTCTATGTTAGAATATACTGTCGGATATGAGTTAGATCGTGAAACTCAAATCCGACAGTATATTCTAACACAGAGGCGTTCCCATGGTGATGGGGACGCTTCAGGTTAAAATATACTAAAAGAACTGTGTACATGGCTGCCCCCTGCTGCCTGGCAGGTGCTGCCAGGCAGCAGGGGGAAGACCCCCTCCCCCCTGTTTTTAACTCATTGGTGGCCAGTGCGGCTAGCCTCCCCTCCCCCTGTAGTTAACTCGTTGTTGTCCAGTGCGGCCGGCCCCCCTCCCTCCCCTGTAGTTAACTCTTTGTTGTCCAGTGCGGCCGGCCCCCCTCCCTCCCCTATAGTTAACTCTTTGTTGTCCAGTGCGGCCGGCCCCCCCTCCCTCCCCTGTAGTTAACTCGTTGGTGGCCAGTGGGCCCTCCCCCCTCCCTCCCCCTCCTAATTAAAATCTCCCCCCCTATCATTGGTGGCAGCGGAGAGTACCGATCGGAGTCCCAGTTTAATCGCTGGGGCTCCAATCGGTAACCATGGCAACCAGGACGCTACTGCAGTCCCGGTTGCCATGGTTACTTAGCAATTTGTAGAAGCATTATACTTACCTGCGAGCTGCGATGTCTGTGTCCGGCCGGGAGCTCCTCCTACTGGTAAGTGACAGGTCTGTGCGGCGCATTGCTTAATGACCTGTCACTTACCAGTAGGAGGAGCTCCCGGCCGGACACAGACATCGCAGCTCGCAGGTAAGTATAATGCTTCTACAAATTGCTAAGTAACCACGGCAACCGGGACTGCAGTAGCATCCTGGTTGCCATGGTTACCAATCGGAGCCCCAGCGATTAAACTGGGACTCCGATCGGTACTCTCCGCTGCCACCAATGATAGGGGGGGGATTTTAATTAGGAGGGGGAGGGAGGGGGGCCCCACTGGCCACCAACGAGTTAACTACAGGGGAGGGAGGGGGGGCCAGCCGCACTGGACAACAAAGAGTTAACTACAGGGGAGGGAGGGGGGCCCACTGGCCACCAATGAGTTAACTACAGGGGAGGGAGGGGGGGGGCGGCCACACTGGCCACCAATGTGTTAACTACAGGGGGGGGGGCTGCCCCCTGCTGCCAGGTAGCACCTGCCAGGCAGCAGCGGGCAGTCATGTACACAGTTCTTTTAGTATATTCTAACCTGAAGCGTCCCCATCACCATGGGAACGCCTCTGTGTTAGAATATACTGTCGGATCTGAGTTTTCACAAAGTGAAAACTCAGCTCTGAAAAAGCTTTTATGCAGACGGATATTCGGATCCGTCTGTATTAAAGTAACCTACGGCCACGGACACGAATGCCAATCTTGTGTGCATCCGTGTTCTTTCACGGACCCATTGACTTGAATGGGTCCGTGAACCGTTGTCCGTCAAAAAAATAGGACAGGTCTTATTTTTTTGACGGACAGGATACACGGATCACGGTCTCGGCTGCAAAACGGTGCATTTTCCGATTTTTCCACGGACCCATTGAAAGTCAATGGGTCCGCGAAAAAAAACAGAAAACGGCACAATGGCCACAGATGCACACAACGGTCGTGTGCATGAGGCCTAACTCTGTTCACCTAGACAGGCCAGGTGCAGAACAGAGTGACACCAACATGCTCTGCATGAGTGGTATGCTGGAGGACATCTCTGAATTGTGACTACAGTGGAGGCAGAAGAGGATATTGGTGCAGGACTCAGAGCTTGAGTGCACCTGTCCAAGTTGCATCACAGCTCTACACGTCGGCGCTGCTGTGAACTGTTCCAAACACTGACAGTGTCAAGAACTAGTTAACCTTCTGTTCAAAATACATATGCAGGGCTCATACAGTCTTTTTGGAGAAGTAATGGCAGCTTGGGAGTCTCCTCCTGTGCTCGGCACAAGCCATCAGTTCTCTGAAAGGTGCAGAGTAAACCACATGGAAAGGGAGGGACTGTAGTACCAGCAACTTGGCCAGAAGGACATTTAGCATCTGCGCCGTTGAATCAGTGTGCGCATACTGTTGTCTTTTTGCAATCGTCAGGCCACACTTCACTTTCTGTCCACAGATTCTACACACAGCCACACTGTTGTCCTCCGACGATTTAATGAAAAATTCCCACACTGGCAAGTTTGGCATTTTACCCCTACCACTGCGTACTGACTGCCTGCCGCTGCTTCTATGAACCCGTGCACCTCTAGTTATTTCCGGACAGGTAGGCTCCTGAGTAGCAGAAGGTCAACTCCGGGCTCCAGATCTCACACTGCTGCCACCCTACTGACTCACGACCACGCTTGTCACCCTGCTGGCTCAGCTGCTGTCTCATGCGCAAGCTGCCACACTCACCCACTAATAATGATGATGAAGCCCCCTCTTCATCTGGCTCCCACATGCGATCGGCTACATCATCACCCATGCACATTACTGATGTCACCCTCACCAGTCTCAGGGCCACGTGCCTGACTTTGCAAAACATCTGCTTCCACGTGACTTTTATCGTTGTTACTTGCCTGACTACAGGAGGAAGCAGAAGACCTTTCCTCCAAATGTTGGCTGGACAGTGGCTGCTGATTGTCCTCAATAAGCTTGTCCTTGCTAAAAAGCGGAGCAGAGCCAGCAGCATACAAAACTTCCTGAGCAGAAGGAGCAGAAAAAGAAAGAGGCAAATTCAGGAAGGATGGGAGCACAGAGCTTCTTCCCGGGACATGCCAACTAATTGTGACTACTGACTGTGGGTGTCTGATGTCTGTTGAGATGATGTTGCTGGACAAAACCCAAACACTGGATGACATTGGCAGCCCTGGCCTGTTTCTGTGACTGCACCTCCCTCTTCTGCTGCTGCTGCTTCTGCCAGCTACAGAAACATTCTTGCCACTGCCCGTTCCCTTAGAAGGCCCTGCCAGCTATGTCGGACATAATGTACAGTACCAGTAACTATGAGTGTAAAATAGCAGTGGTATTAGGCATATTTTTCTACCCCAATTACAAAATCAAGGTCTAATGGAATTACTTATCTACAAAACAAGGTGAAAAACTAAATAATTAAAAAAATAAAGCACTTTTTCACCCTAATTACAGAATTAAAGCGTTATGGAATTACTTGTGTAGAAAACAATGTGGACATCCCAATAGCAGTACTATTACACTGCTTTTGAACCCCAATTACAGAATTAAGACCTAATGGAATTACTTATCTTTAAAACATACTGAAAAACAAATAACTGAAAAATAGAGCACTTTTTCGCCCCAATTACGGAATCAAGGCCTAATGGAATTACTTATGTATAAAGCAATGTCGACACGCAACTTTTGAAAACTACCTCCCAACTTTTGAAAATTGCAAACAGGGACAATATAGGTGGCGCATATTGCTTCCATTTTTTTCATACAGTGCCATGACTCTGACTCCCTCAAAAGCATAATTACTGACTTTATCAGAACTGCAGCAGCTGGTGGGTATACTGTAAGTTCCTTTATTTTTTTTTTCATGTGGAGCCCCTGGGACAATGTTTTCTTGCACTTCAATATCCATTTAAATATTAGCATATAAATCATCGTATTTTAGATATTTTAAAGGGGTTCTCCAGGAAAAAAAAATAATGAAAATACTTAAATATTATTTTATAATAAATATATTCACAAATACTTTCATTGCTTAGAATGGCTTGTTTTGTCTAGGGAGCAATCATTAGGAGAAATAGATTGGATGTCTGACAGTACCTCCAGTTCCTTTACATTGTCTTCCATCTGGTTCCCTGCTGAAAGAGAAAAGTTGACACCAGCGGCCCATGGGCATCTGTCTTCCACCACAACCCATTACAAGTCATCCAAGCAGTCTGAGCCCCAAGTCATGCAGGAGTCACTTATGCTTTTTGATAACTCTGCTGATGGGGTTTCCGTGGGCCATCCACCTAGCCCTGCCCAAGAAGTGGAAGGATGCCCAACCACTTATGTTTGAGGATAAGAACGTGGGAGAACCACCGCAGCGTGTCTTTGATGAGGAAACACAGGTGTCAACTGCTGTGGCTTTCTGCAGTGTGCAGATTGGCCAGGAGGGCAGGGGTGAGAAGTGAGTGGAAAATCATATGGAGGATGATGAGGTCCTAGACCTCACATGGCATCCAGGTCTTGCCAGTGACATGTGCAGTTCGGAGGAAGAGGTGGGGGGTCACGCAGTGCTAACCATACATAAAAAGAGGGTGCAGGGTGCAAAAGCACAGTGGCTGGCCCCCAGCCAGTACGCCTGCAACTGCCCACTGCGCCGAGGGACAGAGCACACCAAAGCCAGCTCAAATGGTTTCCTGGCATGTCAGTTCTTCAGGCAACGTGCTGATGACAAGATATGGAAGATTTGCACGCTGTGCAGTCAGAGCTTGAAGCAAGGCATAAATGTTCTAAACCTAAGCACCGCCTGTATGACTAAGGATCTAAAGACAAAGTACAAGCTGCAGTGGAGTAGACACCTGAAGAACCACAAAAGATCTGAGGCTCCACCTGCTCCCTCTTCTGCTGCAGTATCGGCCTCTTCCTCCCCCTCTGGAGCAACAGGGCCACCTGGCACCTCGCAAAGAGAGGATGTGACAGCAACATCACCACCAGCAGTGTCACCGAGCATCTCCACACTGTCCCACAGAAGCATTTAGCTGCCCATTCCCCAAACAATGGAGAGAGAGGAAGTACCCCACTATCCACCCACGAGCCCTGGCCCTGAATACCAGCATTTCAAAATTCCTGGCCTTTGAAATGCTGGCATTCCATCTGGTGGAGACGGACAGTTTTGAAAACTTAATGACGGTGGCTGTCCCACAGTACATGGTTCCCAGCTGCCATCCCTGCCCTGCACGAACAAGTGCTGGTGTCACGGCTGAGGATGGGGGAAATCCTCAGCCGTGCGATGCCACGTGATGTTATGGCTGCTCGGCCAGGACAACAGGATTAGGGAGCAGGTCACCTCCTAAAGCGTCCCTAACCTGACCCTAACTCCTAGCTGCATGGGCCGACCTTTAAGGTAGGAGGACCCATGCTCCGGAACCTCTGATCCCTAACTCACCCTCCAACCGGTCCCTGGACTAGGAGTCAAGGTAAGACGGCCTGTTCCTACTGGACACGGAGGAATAGGGGTCTCACTGGCCAAGCTGCAGGGAAAAGGGAACACAAACAGACTTACGGATATGGCAGGTGAACTATCCGAGTTCCAGCTACCTGCCACAGCCTTGCTGACTGGATCCCTGTGCAAACAGGAATCCAGATCCATAAGCTGCACTAAACAACATAGGAAAACCCCAACAGACCATCACATAGACATCACACATAAAGATGAACATAAACTTAATGTGACATAATATTTATGAACCACAAGGGTGGCTCTCACTGGCAGTTGGTAAACACAGGAGGCTGCTCTAGCTAAGCATGGCTGAAGCAACCCACAGACATATACTAACAGTGAGGCTTTATAGGCCAAGAAGCCACACCCAGCAGTCAGACACACCCAGTGAGTCACACACACTGGGAAGGGAGTTAACCCTTCCAGCACCAGGGAAGGGAAACACAAACTCAAACAGACAGTGTCCAACTGAAGAACACACTGTGGCTGTTGCCGCAGGCAACGACATGCGTGGCAAGCATGTCCTGGGAGTCAGCCCGAAGGCCGGGACACTGCCACCACATGTACACACTACAACCCAAACGTTGCCACGGGCAACCACAGTGAAGGGAAGATGTAAGTGCACACCACACATAAGACAGAGTGCACACAGACATACATATCACACACACAAACTCCAAAGGGACCGCACACATACCTGTTGTCCGCGGCAACCGCACTTGAGGCAAACTACATAAAGCCTCAAGCTGCGGTTGAAACAACAACCCAAACCGCGGGCAACTGTATGCGGCTCCCAAGGAGTCATGGCCAAAACCGTGGCTGTGACACTCCCACCCCTCAAAGCCCCCCCACCAAAAAAAAACAACACGTGAGGGTTTCACACAAGGGGATGGGAGAAGGGGACGTCCACTCTCAGACACGGTTCCCAAAAAGTCGCTGTCAGCTGCATCCTCTCCCAGCACACAACACAGCCAGTCCGACGAGGCCTGCAGCCCGCACCAGCGACACGGGGGAGAACCACAGAGAGATGAACGAGGGGACTCTCCACACACGTCCCCACTCCAGTCACTGCCAGCAGACACTCCTAACCAGCACACAGCCGGACCACTTACGGAGTGCTGCCAGCAAACGACCAGAGATGGGAACAAGGAGAGGGACGAGGGATCACCAACACGGACACGGAAGGAAAGGTGGCGGGGAATAAGCCACCAACCGTGTCGTTAACTGTGATTTCCCCGGAACGCTCTCCCTCCGGAGAACGCGCATGCAGGCCACAAGAAGATGGCACTGCATGCTGCACCCTCTTTCGAAGGTGTGCACCCGCACACCAAACACACCGGTGCCATAAAATCAGGGGGACGCCAAACGAGGCAACGGTGAAGGGATGGCGGGGAAACGCCACTCACCGCGCCGTCAGAGGCGAAACCCCCATAACGCTCTCCCTCCGAAGAGCGCGCATGTACCCCTTCCGCAGATGGCGGTACATGCTTCACCCTCTTTCGAGGGAAGACCACGTGAGGAGCCGCTGTGGTTCATACTGTCACGGCTGAGGATGGGGGAAATCCTCAGCCGTGCGATGCCACGTGATGTTATGGCTGCTCGGCCAGGACAACAGGATTAGGGAGCAGGTCACCTCCTAAAGCGTCCCTAACCTGACCCTAACTCCTAGCTGCATGGGCCGACCTTTAAGGTAGGAGGACCCATGCTCCGGAACCTCTGATCCCTAACTCACCCTCCGACCGGTCCCTGGACTAGGAGTCAAGGTAAGACGGCCTGTTCCTACTGGACACGGAGGAACAGGGGTCTCACTGGCCAAGCTGCAGGGAAAAGGGGAACCCAAACAGACTTACGGATATGGCAGGTGAACTATCCGAGTTCCAGCTACCTGCTACAGCCTTGCTGACAGGATCCCTGTGCAAACAGGAATCCAGATCCATAAGCTGCACTAAACAACATAGGAAAACCCCAACAGACCATCACATAGACATCACACATAAAGATGAACATAAACTTAATGTGACATAATATTTATGAACCACAAGGGTGGCTCTCACTGGCAGTTGGTAAACACAGGAGGCTGCTCCAGCTAAGCATGGCTGAAGCAACCCACAGACATATGCAAACAGTGAGGCTTTATAGGCCAAGAAGCCACACCCAGCAGTCAGACACACCCAGTGAGTCACACACACTGGGAAGGGAGTTAACCCTTCCAGCACCAGGGAAGGGAAACACAAAGTCAAACAGACAGTGTCCAACTGAAGAACACACTGTGGTTGTTGCCGCAGGCAACGACATGAGTGGCAAGCATGTCCTGGGAGTCAGCCCGAAGGCCGGGACACTGCCACCACATGTACACACTACAACCCAAACGTTGCTACGGGCAACCACAGTGAAGGGAAGATGTAAGTGCACACCACACATAAGACAGAGTGCACACAGACATACATATCACACACACAAACTCCAAAGGGACCGCACACATACCTGTTGTCCGCGGCAACCGCACTTGAGGCAAACTACATCAAGCCTCAAGCTGCGGTTGAAACAACAACCCAAACCGCGGGCAATTGTATGCGGCTCCCAAGGAGTCACGGCCAAAACCGTGGCCGTGACAGGTGGGCAAAATCAGGTGTGCTCTGCGCAACACCATCAGTGGCAAATCAAACCAGGAAAGCAACTCATGAGCTTCTAATATTCTTCAATGACCAGTCAGTCACCACAACTCATAAGCTTCTAATATTCTTCAATGACCAGTCACCTGACCTCAAGCTGATTAAAACGGTTGTCCCACAAATGATATTCTACAGTTTTCAAACCAGAACCTGGATCTGAATACTTTTGTAGTTGCATGTAATTAGAAATGTACTATAGCTATTGGGTTATTCAATGAACGCTATCTGTATAGCGCCACCTGCTGTTTTCTCTTTTTATAATTTTTTTGTTCAGCTCTCTGAGCTGAAAGCATATGCTCAGTTCTGTCTTTCAAATGCAGCATACAGAACACGCTCTCTGAGAAAGGACATGACCCCTGAGCTTGAATTCCGTCTAGCAAAACAATTGGAGCAATGAATGGGGGGGATCTCTGGATCTATATGAGGTATAGGGCTGGTTCTAGCTTTGTTAGGCCTCTTTCACACAAGATACGGATTGGCTCAGGATCCATTCAAGGAGTGTTCAGTGAAACTCCATTTTGCAAGCAAGTTCACTTGTTCAGTTTTTCCCACACGGGTGCAATGCGTTTTGATGCGTTTTTCACGCGCGTGATAAAAAACTGAAGGTTTACAAACATCTCTAGCAACGATCAGTGAAAAACGCATTCATCCAGACTTGCTTCCGGATGCAATGCGTTTTTCACTGAAGCCCCATTCACTTCTATGGGGCCAGGTCTGCGAGAAAAATGCAGAATATAGAACATTCTGCATTTTTTACGCAATGCAGAACTGATGTGTGAAAATAAAAATGTTCATGTACACAGATCCATTGAAAGGAATGGGTCAGTATTCAGTGCGGGTGCTATGCGTTCACGTCGCACCCGCGTGGAAAACTCACTCGTGTGAAAGGGGTCTTAGAAAGAGGTTGCCGTGTACAGTACTAGACTATGTATGATTTTAATTTTTTACATGAATCATGGGATAACCCCTTTAAGCTTTCTTTTCCTGAAGACAAAATAGAAGGCAGAAAACCCCAAAAACAAGAAACAACTGATGGCAGCTCCAGTAAAGGCCTGACAAAGCTTCTGAACAGAGGGAACTCATCATCTGCTGATGTCCATGGGCTGCATTCTTCAGCTAGTTATTGGCTGGCAAAGTATCTACATCTAGGTTTTAAAAAATTATTTTTATATTTCCTTTTGTTAGTTTGTCCAACGTTTTTTTGTGTTCCGTATACGGTCCGTATACGGAACCATTCATTTCAATGGTTCCGCCCAAAAAACTGAATGTGTTCCGTATGCATCCCGTTTCCGTATTTCTGTTTTTCCGTTCCGTTGAAAGATAGAACATGTCCTATATTTGGCTGCAAATCAAGTTCCGTGGCTCCATTAAAGTCAATGGGTCCGCAAAAAAAACGGAACACATACGGAAATGCATCCGTATGTCTTTCGTATCTGTTCCGTTTTTGCTGAACCATCTATTGAAAATGTTATGCCTAGCCCAATTTTTTCTATGTAATTACTGTTTACTGAATATGCCATACAGAACAACGGAACAGAAACAGAAACACTACGGAAACAAAAAACAGAGCAACGGATCTGTCAAAAACTGACTGAAAAACACTGGAAAAGCCATACGTTCGTGTGTACTAGGCCTAAGTGTGTTTTAAACAACAATCCACCCAACCCAGTGGAACATATTGAGGGAAGCATACTGTACTTACCTGAAACTCAATGATCGTTTCCAACTCTGTGGGTCCCCCACTGCATTTCAAACTCCATATGTAAATTTTCGGCATGGACAGGACTGCAGAGATGACATGTTTCCCAAGTGGGATGTGACCACAGTGACCTTCTGCTTGGAGACACATCACCACTGTAGTAAGTGGGCCGTGAAAACAGCTGTAGACCCACGTAGCTAGAAACAAGCATCAGAAAACAGGTAAGTACGCTTGCTTCCCTTGATAGGTCCCTACAGGGAAATTTCACAGTGGGCTGGTGCCCAAGGGGCCACTCAAGCCATCCTCAGAGCCGCCATCTGGGTACATAACAATCTGATGCTCTTAGAATAAATTCATGTAGAAGCATCAGGTACTTATGCACCTGGCCAGCAACCACAGTTGCCCCCTGAATTCAACGGTGTCTCTGGCCTTCTGTCAATCTGCGTCCACCCACAACATAGACAGACAAAGCCACAGATGGACATGTAAACAAAGCACAAGATGGTATAGGTGTATTATCAAGCCTGTTGGAGGCCACCAATGTCTGGACTATATAATACACAGGAATATCTAATTATATGGCTGAATTAATGACAATATCATATATAACGTTCAGGATGCTGGCCTGGTCTGAACACAAAACTCCTTTTTGTCATTCAGAGGTGGTATTGAAACAACCACAACCCCGATATCTTGTAGTTGGTATCTCCCAGAGAAGTGGAAAATCTTACAGAGCAGAGTTAGGAAACTGTCTAAAAGAAAAACTTCCTTTGTTGCCCGTAGCAACCGATCACAGCACAGCTTTCATTTTTCCAGAGCAGGATCCGAAAATAAATCTGTGCTGTGATTGCTACTGATAGATAAAAATGGCGCTGCACAGGAGTATGGCAAGTCTTAAAGCCCAGCTTATAATCAGTGGTTATGTGCGGGGTAAATGAGCTCTAGTACCTTCTGTACTTTAGGATTACTATGGAGCGTCCCTCTAAGACACTGAGACCCTGTAAATGCTGGTAGCAACAAGATTTACTCTTTCGCAACTGCCGGATATATATTGTATATGCTCACTGCCTATGCCCTGTGCGGCTGCTGTGTGAGTACTATGCAGTAAATAGAGAATCGGATGATGTGGTGTGCTCTATTGGACCAGCGATCGCCGGTTGTCTCAGGCAGTGTAGAGCTGCAGAGTCTTAGGCTACTTTCACATTAGCGGCAGCCTTCTCCGGCAGGCTATTCCAGCGGGTGAACAGCCTGCCGGATGCAGGCTGCCTCTAGTGCAAACATGCCAAGTCGTAGTTTTATTCCGGCCGCTTCTCTGCATGTTTGCTGTGCTACCGCGGGACCTCTGGCTTCCCCCTAAGGCCTGCTGCACACGACCGTATGGCTTTTTCAGTGTTTTGCAGTCTGTTTTCTACGGATCCATTGTTCTGTTTTTTGTTTCCGTTCCGTTTTTCCGTATGGCATATACAGTATACAGTAATTAGATAGAAGAAATTGGGCTGGGCATAAAATTTTTAATAGATGGTTCCACAAAAACGGAACGGATACGGAAGACATACGAAGTACATTGAGTACATTCCATATGTGTTCAGTTTTTTCTCGGACCCATTGACTTGAATGGAGCCACGGAACGTGATTTGCGGGCAATAATAGGACATGTTCTATCTTTCAACGGAACGGAAATGGAATGCATACGGAGTACATTCAGTTTTTTTTGCGGAAACATTAAAACGAATGGTTCAGTATACGGACCTTATACGGAACGCAAAAAACGTCCCGTAAACGGAGGCCTTATAGTCAATGGGGCCAGAGTGGACCTCCGGCGGCACGCGTGCACTAGCAGCAGCACAGATCCAGCAGGCTGTTCACCCGCCACCAGAGAAGGCTACCGCTAGTGTGAAAGTAGCGTTATCAGACTCAGACTCAGCATTGACCACACAAAGGGCTGTTTTCTCCTCTAACTGGGTTACTTTAAAAGGCCCAGTTACAGTGGAAATGTGCAAGATAATTATTTTTTTTAAAAGGTCTTTTAATGACCTCTTGGGGGACATATTATGTGCCAAAAATCTATAAAAAAAATAAAATAGGTAAAAAAATAAAAAAATAAAAAATAAATAAAATAAATATAAAAAATCAAAACCCTCACGCCAACCAAAATCGTTACCATAGTTAACTGTGCACGCAAAACTATACATATTACATATCAAAATGACCAACACAAAACGGAATCAATTTTCATAATTTATTTTTGTGTCAATTTGTATATAAGACAAAAACACAGAAATATAGTGGCAATACTGGAGGAGCGGCTCAACCCCTAACACTGTAGGGTGTTTTTCATTGGGGGAGCAGCCCCACCGCATGTGGACCGCAGCAAACGACTATCCCCAGCAAAAAATGCATACGGTGGAGGATGTCGGCGCGGTCCACATGCACCACAAGGGCATCCTACACAAAACGGAGCATTGTGCGGATGTAAATCCAATCAAATAAATCACAGAAAAAATGCACCAAACGGATATGCCACTGACTATACTGGCTAGTCATAAATGCAGATATTAAAAGCTGAGACTTTCGCCAATATATTCCTGTCAGGAAAATATCGGAGCCCTTGTGGTGCATGTGGACCGCGCCGACATCCTCCACCGTATGCATTTTTTGCTGGGGATAGTCGTTTGCTGCGGTCCACATGCGGTGGGGCTGCTCCCCCAATGAAAAACACGCTACAGTGTTAGGGGTTGAGCCGCTCCTCCAGTTTTGCCACTATATTTCTGTGTTTTTGTCTTGTTCTATATGTAGTGTATGTGCCGTTACCTGGCATTCAAACACTCTTTTGCACCTGGTGACCTCCATCACACGGTCTGATATGGGTGTGGCTTGCAGTCTTGGCTTTGTTCACATTGCACTAGTTGACCTGCTAGGCGTTTGTGTGGAAGCCTGGCTGTGAGCTGGATTACATCACCTTCAGACCCTGTTCACACCATAGTTAGCGTAGTGGTAGGACCCTTTGCCATGCTGAGTGACCGTGACGTGGTGCATGAAGGGCTCCGATATTTTCCTGACAGGAATATATTGGCAAAAGTCTCAGCTTTTAATATCTGCATTTATGACTAGCCAGTATAGTCAGTGGCATATCCGTTTGGTGCATTTTTTCTGTGATTTATACAATTTGTATATAAAAATAAAATAAAATGATAGTTTGAAAAAAATTACTAAAAAAATGCAGCTTTCCCCAAATTAAACCTAAAAAGGGAGGTGGGGGGGGGGGGGATCAGTAAAAAACAGCCCTACGTGTCACATGAAAATGATACAAAAATTATTTAGGTAGTCCAACAAATAAAAAAAAGGTTAGGGTTGCTAAACCACCATGTAAGCCAAATCACAAAAACAAGTGTGTCATTAAGGCCTTTTTAGGCCTGGTCATGAAAGGGTTAAATTAGATTTCAGGGCATGCTAAGAATGATAGAGAAACACAGTTATATACATTTTTGTAACGATATGTAGTATGATATCTGGTTTGCATATGTCGTTGAGCCCTTAACGTCCCATGAAGATTATATCCATCATGGGTGGTCGGGGAATGTATGGAGTGGGCTCACCAGGTGATCCTGCTCCATACTCAATAGGTGCCAGCTGTCTAATATAGCAGGCACCAGGCCACAATGATCGGGTTCAGTGATGTCTCTTACCCCAGTCATTTAACCCCTCAGATGCCACTGTCAATATGAACCACAGCTTCCGAGATGTTAGACAGAGGGAGGAGGCTCCCTCTATGCTCCAATCAGAGCCTCACAAAATTGTGGGGCTCCGATTAGTTGCCATCACAGCCTGGGGACTTCTTTAGGCTCCCAGTGCTGTCGTACTCAGCTGCCTTTATTGCTGTGCACAAGCCATGGCATAACAGGCAGGCAGTGAAAATCAGATCACATGTACAAGTCTCCTAACGGGACAAAAAAATACAGCAGAAATAATAATTTTAATAATATAAAAAAATGAAAAATATTAACATTCAAATCATTCTCTTTCCCAATTTTAAACATAAAAAGAAAAGAAAAATGTAATCTCGATGGTATCGCTGCATCTAAAAATGTTAGCACTAATAAAATATAAATATATTTATTACACCGTAATGGGGAAAGAAATGAGCAGTTCACTATTTTGATCACCAAACAAAAATGGAATAAAAAGTGATCAACAAGTAATATTTTTTAAATGGTTTTAAAAAATGTTTAAACTAGTAAAACATAATAAAAACTACATAAATTTGTAAACAGCTATAGTATAGATAACACCCTAAATAACCAAAAACTCTGACTTATTTATCTGTATAATAGATACATAATAGTGAGGTGCTCAAGGCATAAATTGGATATAATTGGATATAAGGTACTGTATTTATTTCTAATAATCAGATAGAAAATACGTATGAATCAAGAAAAAGATACAACTAGAATTGCTGCAATAAGTAATAGAGAAAATTAATTCAATACAATAAAACAAATAATCTCCAGTCCAAATAAATGTATATTTTTGCACCAGCTGTGGGCCCACAGCTAATATATACAGTAGGTAATAAATAACGATGCATCCATCTTGTACACAGGTGACTTTCCTTAATATAATCAGGTGGACTGACGTGATTCCTCAGGAGGAGATGTTTTCTACAAATGACACAAATGTTGAAAATACACTGGGTATTATCTTAAGTTCTAAAACGGCAGTCTTAATAAATAACTGTTCCAGGTGCGACGTCCATGTGTCAGCGATCATGAGTTGGTAGTCGCAGTGTGGTGGCGCTCTGGGAATGTTGGGTTGCTGATTTGAAACTGGCGTGTTGTATTGTATTGGCCGTTCATGATTGATTGTACGTAGTTTGATTGTCTATTTGAATGTCACTTAGGCTAATTTCACACTGGCGTTTCTGGGTCCGCTTGTGAGATCCGTTTCAGATCCGTACATTGTAAGTCAGGACATTCTGCCTGACGATGCGGAGCCAAACGGATCCGTCCTGACTTACAATGTAAGTCAATGGGGGCGGATCCGTTTTCATTGACACAATATGGTGCAATTGCAAAACGGATCCGCCTCCCATTGACTTTCAGTGTAAATTTTTTTTTTTGTTCATGGTAATGCAAACGGATCTGTTCTGAACGGATACAAGCGTTTGCATTATAGGTGCCGATCCGTCTGTGCAGATACCAGACGGATCCGCACCTAACGCAGGTGTGAAAGTAACCCTAACTCTTCTTTCCTTAGATATATTCCACTGGAGTTTCTTCCTCTTTTTTTTCAATGAGCTCCTTTTCTAAGGGTCCATTCACACGTCCACTATTCTGTTCCTCATTTTGCGGAACGGAATTGCGGACCCAATCATTTCTATAGGGCCGCACGAAGGCCGCACTTCCGGGTCCGCATTTCCGTTCCCGAAAAAAATAGAACATGTCCTATTCTTGTCTGCAATTGCGGACAAGAATAGGCATATTCTATGAGTGCCGGCGATGTGCGGTCCGCAAAATGCGGAACACACATTGCCGGTGTCCGTGTTTTGCGGATCTGCAGATACGCAAAACACGCACGGACGTGTGAATAAACCCTAATTTATTTAGCTTTTGCAAACACTATCCTTACGGCTTGTTCACACGACCGTATGGTTTTGCGGTTCGTTTTTTTTGGATCCGTTGTTCCGTTCCGTTGTGGTTCCGTTTCCGTTTTTTGCGCAAAAAACATCCGTATTGCTTCAGAAGGTTTTCAGTTGTAGTTGTATTTTTTGCGGACATGAAACAGAACAATGAATGAGTTAAACTTTAGACTCAACCCATTTTTCACACCCCCTATATATACTGGTCATGTGATACTCCACAGCTTTTTGCAGCTTTGATAGTTTGGTTTGAAGCTGGTGTTTTGCATTGGTTTCTCACTCTTGCTATTGGTTGTAATATGGCTGACGACTCAGAGGAAGAGGATCTCTTGTGCTGGCTGCATACTCGGCGCCAACAACAGCAGCCTACTATGCTGGTGGAGGAACCGAGGAGGAGGCATTGGATTCGACCAATTGTCTCGCAGTGGCACAGGAAGTTGAATGTAGTCTTGTTTGTTAATGTGTTTGATATGAAAAAATAAGTGTTATTGTTAATGTACTATATATACATGTCTGTGTAAAAACACAAATGGGACCCTGGCCCTTTAATAACGTGTATAAAAGTTTATTCCTTTGATCTACACATGCAATTAATCAATTACTGGGAATGTTTGCTATTGTGAAAACGGTCCCATTGGATGATTACAAATGCAGCATATGTGACACAAATGAATCAAAATTGGGTTAAATTTGGAAAGGTCCGTGGTGCATTTTCGGTATAAATTGTTGCTTGATATTTGGGTACATAGGAAACCCAAATAGGAAAGTTCACAATATGTCACCTGCACAGCGAAAATGCAAAATGGATGGTGGCAGCGATCCTCTCCTCTAAGACAAACAATTCAAAATACCCACGGCACTTCCTTATGTAAAAAAGTGTATGTTTATTCACCAGTAGCACCAGTAGTTCACACACTGGAACCTTTCTAAAGCACTGACCCCTGCTTGATAAAGGTTCTATTGTGTGTACAGAAACATTACTCCTGGTGAATAAACATACACTTTTTTTACGTAAGGAAGTGCCGTGGATATGTTGTATTTTTTATATATATAATATATACACACCGCAGCACTTCCAATAGGTGAAAATAGTGGGATCCTTTTATTCACCCATGCGTGCAACGAAAATGGTCCCAGCAAGTGGACCGAAGCATTGCACTCATGGGTGAATAAAAGGATCCCACTATTTTCACCTATTGGAAGAGCTGCGGTGTATTTATATTGGCACGGGTATATTTCATTTCATGTTTCTTTGTGTTGTGCAAAGATATCGACAGTATCCCCCATAACAGAGACCTCTACAGCACACCCCTCCACTGTCTGCTGAGCTGTGTATCTAATCCTATCCTGTGTGATACTGTCTGCTCTGTACATACATACACTCAGCTTTATATCTTAGATATATGTGATTGTTTATAGCTAAAACATTGATGAAATGTATCAGTCTTGTTAAAAGTAATATATTTTTTGTGTTTTTGTTTTAGATTTCTGGCAACCGGTAATTCATTTGAAATGCTGCATTTTGAGTTCCTGCTCTGCATCTCCACGATTTCTGGAATTGTTTGTCAAACATGTCAAGTGATTTGGCAGCGACTCCGGGACACAGTGATGCCAAAGCCCAAGGCTGTGGATTGGATCCAAATTGCTGAGAGCTTTCATCTTGATGCACAGTTTCCAACCTGCTTAGGGGCAATGGATGGCAAACACATACGTGTTAAGAAACCGCCTCACTCTGGCTCCCGGTACTACAATTATAAACAATACTTTTCTGTAGTGCTGTTGGCTTTGGCAGACACTACATATCAGTTTATAATTGTGGATATTTGGGCCTATGGGAGCACTGCAGATGCGGGCATATTCAGTTCTTCTAGTTGGAGTGAGAGACTTCGTGCCATCCAACTTTCCCTCCCTGAGGCCAGAAGGCTGCCCGGTTCTGCAGGACCACCGGCACCGTTTGTAATTGTGGCTGATGAAGGGTTTGCTTTGGCCCCACATGTCATGCGACCCTTCCCAGACGCAACCTGGATGACAAACGACGTATATTCAACTATCGGCTGACAAGAGCCCGTCAGCATGTTGAGTGTGCGTTTGGAATACTTTCTAACAAGTGGAGAGTATTCCTGTCATCCTTACAGATGATCCTGGAAAATGCCACTTTAGTTATTCAAGCATGTGTGATCCTGCATAACTTCGTCAGAATTCATGATGCTCCCTCAGATGATAGTTTGGAGGAATCAGGTACATATTCTTCATCATCTGGAGGATTGGACCTTACTCGTCATGGCCAGCCTGGAACTGATGTACTTGCAGTTCGAGACCTCTATGCCGAGTACTTCGCTAGCCCTGAGGGTGCATAACCATGGCAGATGGATGCAGTTCAGGGCAGACTGTAATAACATCTGGTCCCTGTGAATTTTATTTTTATCTTTTAGACAGGTTTCATATGATTTGTGATAGATAGTGTAGGGACTCGCAAGACAAAGAGAACCCTTGTGTAACGGTCACGTCCACACACACACGGGGAAGGATAGTGACCACTGTGCTCCACCCTCACCCCTGGCCCTGCCTACTTTCCTCACGAGTCCTGATGACAGGGGACAACTGGACGACAGTCCCTTACTTAGGATATGTGCAGGGAAGACAGACAAGACAAAATACGGAACGTGAACGGACCGGATCAGAACCAAGACAGCTATGCAGTAGAAAGGGTTAAGCAAAGAATGGTCAGGAGAAGCCGGGGTCAAATACCAGGAGAGTAGAGAAGTACCAGAGGAGTCCGCAAAGAGCAGTCAGGTGGGAGCCGAGGTCACAATACCAGGAGGGATGCGCAGTACAGGAGGAGCAGGCAAAGGATCGTCAGGTCCGCTTGTGAGATCCGTTTCAGGGCTCTCACAAGCGGCCCAAAACGGATCAGTTCAGCCCCAATGCATTCTGAATGGATAAGGATCCGTTCAGAATGCATCAGTTTGGCTCCGTTCCGCCTCCATTCCGCTCTGGAGGCAGACACCAAAACGCTGCTTGCAGGGTTTTGATGTCCGCTTGAGGATGCAGAGCCAAACGGATTCGTCCTGACTTCCAATGTAAGTCAATGGGGACGGATCCGTTTTCACTGACGCAATATGGTGCATCCATTGACTTTCAGTGTAATTATTTTTTTTTGTTCATGGTAATGCAAACGGTCCGTTCTGAACAGATATAAGCGTTTGCATTATAGGTGCCGATCCGTCTGTGCAGATACCAGACGGATCCGCACCTAACGCAGGTGTGAAAGTAGCCCTAACTCTTCTTTCCTTAGATATATTCCACTGGATTTTCTTTCTCTTTTTTTCAATGAGCTCCTTTTCTAAGGGTCCATTCACACGTCCACAATTCTGTTCCTCATTTTGCGGAACGGAATTGCGGACCCATTCATTTCTATGGAGCCGCACGAAGTGCAGCCCGGATCCGGAAATGCGTTCCCGAAAAAAATAGAACATGTCTTATTCTTGTCCGCAATTGCGGACAAGAATAGGCATCTTCTATTAGTGCCGGCGATGTACGGTCCGCAAAATGTGGAACACACATTGCCGGTGTCCGTGTTTTGCCAATCTGCAGATCCGCAAAACACACACGGACGTGTGAATGAACCCTTTATTCAGCTTTTTGCAAACACTATCCTTAGGGCTTGTTCACACGACCGTATGGTTTTGCTGTTCGTTTTTTCACGAATCCGTTGTTCCGTTTTTGGCGTTCCGTTGTGGTTCCGTTTCCGTTTGTTGCGCAAAAAATGTCCGTATTGCTTCAGTATGTTTTCAGTTGTAGTTGTATTTATTGCGGACATGAAACAGAACAATGAATGAGTTAAACTTTAGACTCAACCCATTTTTCACACCCCCTATATATACTGGTCATGTGATACTCCACAGCTTTTTGCAGCTTTGATAGTTTGGTTTGAAGCTGGTGTTTTGCATTGGTTTCTCACTCTTGTAGGTAATGTTATCCAGCTCACCTGGTCGGCGTGTAATATCCCGTGTGCACGGAGTCAAGCCAGCAAGTTCCTGGACGTAGACAAAGTGAAATAGAAAAAGACGATTCTGGCACTTATTTTTCTTCCCATAAAATCTTCCTCTTTATTAAATCACATCATATGCGGGACAGTATCACAGACAAGCTGTTTACGCGTTTCGGAGACCTTCTCCTTAGGCCTCATGCACACGACCGTTGTGTGCATCCGTGGCCGTTGTTCCGTTATCCGTGATTTTCTGCGGACCCATTGACTTTCAATGGGTCCGTTGAAAACTCGGAAGATGCTGCACCGTTTGACATCCACGTCCGTGATCCGTGTTTCCTGTCCGTCAAAAAAATAGGACCTGTCCTATTTTTTTGACTGACAACGGTTCGCGGACCCATTCAAGTCAATGGGTCCGCAAAAAAAACGCGGATGCACATTTGAAACCTTCCGTATGTCATCCGCGATCCGCGTCCGTTTTTTTTTGTGTGGATCTGTTGCCTGGTAACCTGTCTCCAAATCCTTTTGGCAATAAAAAAAAAACAGGAAGTTGAAACTACCAGATTGGCGAGCCTTGTTTGTGAGGTGATTTGGCAGAGTCATTTTTTTTGCCTGTCATATTTTAGAAAGTGCACTGTACCCACTAAAAATGCCTAAATAGAATGTAGATAAACTGATCACTCTGGTGAAAGGCCTGAGCTGTGGGACACACGATCCCCTATGTATCTGGACCGTGTCCGGAAAGAAGTTTCATGAGAGAAAGTGGCCCGTCGATTAAAGCCACGCGAATGGGATAAAGCGGATCACCGAGGTCGTGCAGAACTAGGTACGTGCAAGCAATGTCGTTTTGTGGTTCGGTCTTTGTGTTGTCCCTTACGCTATAGAAAAGTACTTCAGTGACTTCTGAATCATGTTCCTTTTGAGGCCAGGCTTAATTGTGTAGTGCAGGGATGCTCAACATGTGTCCTTCCAGCTGTTGTGAAACAACAACTCCCACCATGCCCTGCTGTAGCTGTAGGCCTGCTGGGAGTTGTCATTTTGCCACAGCTGAAGGGACGCACGTTGAGCATCCCTGCTCTAGTGGTATGTACCTGTAGGGGCCTAGCTATAGGGGAAGCAGATGAAGCAGCTGCTTTTGGACCCTGACCCTGAAGTGGCCCATCCTGGATGTAGTGGAGGAGGAAGAGGAGTAAAATACTTTGTCAGGGCCCCCTCAACAGTTTTAGCACATTTAGATATACAGTAACAGTATATACAGTGTGTATAAAACTGCAGAAACTGCGGCCTGAGATAAGAGAGTGCTATTTACTAGCCACAGGACCGGAGGCGGCTTGAAAGGAAGGTGTTGCAAACAAATTACTGCTGTACGGGGGGCCTCCTTTTAACATGTGTTATTGTGGCCAGTCATTTTTCTGTACGCCACTGTGTCTATGTTTCGTTCAATTTCAAAGAACTTGATACCACGCCACACCATGTTTTAATGTCTGTTCTGACCTTACCTACTGGCCACAGTTGTAATGTTTATTGTGTTTTTTTTTTTTGTAAAGTTTGGACACATGTGCCCTGTTGGAATAGATCATTAAACATCTGTCTACTTCCAATATCAGAAAGTTTTATTTTTTTTTAAAGTCATTCTACCAATAATTTCTGCTTTCCAGTAATTGACGTGCATTATCTAACACCCACAACTGCCCGACAGCACTCTGTCCTGTCCCGTATATTTTTTTAGGGTTAATGATAATTTTTAATGAACACTTTTTTTTGGAAGCAAATATTGTATAACTTTTGTTGGTTGTTTTCACAGTAAAAAACATCAAAGTTCGGTGGAATAGCTGCAGGGACCAGTTCCGCAGGGAGCTTAATGACAAGGGCCGCAGTGGAGATGGGTCATCAAAAAAAAGGCCATACATTTATAGTGAGCAACTCAGTTTCCTTCGTCCGGTGATGGAGTTGAGGCCGTAAGTATACTTTATTTAACAATCAATGTATTTAACAGTATATATGTCATTGCACACAATGCAAATATATATATTAGTCCTTTATTCAAAGTGTGTTATGCTTTTTATGATGTTGCTGGAGTATTTCAGACTTGGTGGTGCTTTTAGACAGGATGCCATGATCTACCAATGTATCCACAAAATATGTCTTAAAAAACACATCACCTTTGTAGAAACTCCTTTTTTGATGCAAATTTAAAAATGATAAATACACATTGTTGGAAGTTTAAAGCAAGAACTTTTTCAAAAGTATTTAGTCATCGCATCAAATGGGGCCATATTGATAGGATATGCAGCCATTGTCTTTCAGGTCCACGTCTATCCGCTGGGAGTTGCACCTATATTTCAACCGTAGCCATGAAAGAGAAGGAGGCCACATTGCTCTTGCGCAACATCACTCTATTTTTTCCTATGTGGATGACTAAAATAGCTGTGTGCATGTTCCGCTAATAGCGTCTGACTCATATAAATGAATGGGGCCATTCACTTCTAAGGTAGAGGCGGGGATTAGTGCATGGTGGTGGATGGACCCTGGAAAATATGTGTTCCTCCTGCAAGAGCACTGCGTGCTCTGTCCTCCATAAATAGTTGGACGTTTGAGCATTGGGACACACACTAATCAGATAATGTGCCCATATTAGAGCAATAAGGTGACATTGTGTGAGAAGTTTGAAATCCACCTTTCAAATTTCTATAGTTCAATTGGAGATGCACCAGAGATGTTTTTAATAAAATATGTAAAAGAGTTTTTAATTCATTCCAGTACTGATTAACTCTTTCAAATATGGTGTATGTTTTTGGCATACCATTCAAATTGTTTTTACATTTTTTTTTAATTTGTCAAATATATTATCATCAAAAAGCAATTTCATTAGCCCCTTTAAACTAAAACCAGGGTTGCTCTCCCAGCATTTTTCTAGTTTATTGAACAATATAAGTCCCTCCAGGCCCTTGTGGAGGCTGATTAAATGACAACTCCCAGCATGTCTGGAGTGTTTGCAGCTATTAGGACATGCTTGGAGTTACATTTTTAAAATATATGGAGGCACATTGTTTGAGTAGGCCAGATATAGAAGGACAGAATATCTGCAGAATATAGAATATCATTTTACTTTATGACTCCTTTTTGGATATATGTTGCATGGCCTTATATATAGTAGCCATATATATTGTTTACAAATTCTATATGATGTTGTATGTTGGTTAGGATATTTTCAAAAACATTAATATATATATATTTTTTTAATAATATCTACAGAACTGTGGACAATTTAGAGGACACAGAAGATTCTGATTTGGGGGGTGAGGAAACGCCTGCAGTTTTTTCGCCAGAATCAAGCCCACAAGAAACTCCAGCAGCGGAGCCAACAGTGCCAGCCATGGCAACGAGCGGCGGGGAAGAGGAAAGGCCCCAAACATCGCAGCAGCCCAGGAGAAGGAGGAATGTCCGTCAGTCTGCCTCTGAGCTAGTAACTCGGGAAATGATAGATGCCCGAGTTATCGAGTTCCTAGCTCAGAGGAGGACTGATGGCCAAGAGGAGACAATGTTAAGGGGGCTTGCGCCACTTATGATGCATGTTCCCCAACAAAACCATCACCATTGTGTTGCCTCGATCGCACTGGTTTTTAAAATGTATTCTCTCCCATACCAGGGAGACATACATTTTGAAATTAACCAGTTGCTGCAAAAAGTTACTATGGCTTCAACTCAGCAGCCTACCACCTTTCAACAGGCTCCACATACAAGCCATGGTCCACCTTCTGCCGGACCTACTTTCCAGGGGTCCCAAGAACGCAACCCCCTCCCTTGCCCAGTCCTTGAATGTGGGCATGTTTTCTGCAGGTGCACCACAAGCGTCACAGGTAGGGGCTGGATCTACTTACGCCCCTGGCTCTTTCACAAGAGACTTGTTTGATTTGTAAATAATTTTTGTAATTTAAAAATTTTATCTGAAGCATTTTTGTGCATTTTGAATAATCTTCCAAAAAAAGATATTTATCAATAGATGATTTATTGGTTTACAGTAAAATTTTTCAGAAAAAATGCAAGTGGCTTATGTTCTTTTTATTATACAACACATTAGAACACTTCTACCAGTTTTTGTCACAACAGATAAACACACAATTATTTAAGTCCGCACACTTTATTAGGCTACATAATTGGTTCATAAATTATTTTTTAAAGAGGTTTTAAAAGGTTCTTGGACGCATATTTAAAAATCCCACAAAATGTTGGTAAAAGTAGTCCAACATAAAAATATTTTTCAATTAGATTATGGATTTTTAAATTTGGAATTCACAAACCTCAGCCCGCAAGCCCACGTCAAGGGTCCTCAGTCTCTTGCGAGTCACTACACTCAACTACCACAGTAAATTTTAATAAACTATCTACAAAATAATAAACAACTAAAGAGGCCAGAAGATTTCAAAAACTGCCACGAATAGCGTCCCTCTGCCATGGCAAGGACCCCTCTGGGCTGTAAAAGTAGTCTGCATAGAGTTCCCGAACTGCAATGCCTGCAGTCCCAGGTCGTCTATGCAGGGTCCTTTCCAAACCCAATTCTGATGATGTAGGAAGATCATCCATGTCAACAGAAGAGGAAGCCTCGTGAATCCTGGTGAAGTTGTGTAGAACAACACAAGCTTGAATCACCAGGGTAGCATTCTCCGGATTAATCTGTATGGATGACAAAAACACCCTCCACTTGCTAGAGAGTATCCCGAAGGTGCACTCAACATACCGACGGGCGCGAGTCAACCGGTAGTTGAAAATACGCCTCCTGACATCCAAACCCCGCTTTGGGAAGGGCCGCATAACATGGGGAGTTAATGCAAACCCTTCTTCATCCGCCACGATGACAAATGGAGCCGGCGGACCTGCAGATCCGGGCAGACTTCTGGCCTCGGGCAGGGCAAGCTGGTTGGCACGAAGCCGCTCACCCATTCTAGAAGCACTAGAGATGCGAGCATCAGCAGTGCTTCCATAGGCCCCGATATCAACCATTATAAACCGGTAGTTACTGTCAGCAACAGCCATCAGCACTACCGAAAAAAATTGTTTATAATTGAAGAATCGGGACCCAGAGTGAGGAGGCTTCTTCACACGGATGTGCTTGCCATCCATTGCCCCGATGCAGTTTAGAAACTGCGCAGAAATTTGGAAGCCCTCAGCTATCCGAACCCAATTGTCCGCCTTGGGCTGCGGCATCACTGTCTCTTGGAGTTGCAGCCAGATGACCTGGCAAGTGTGACGCACAATCTGAGAAATCGTCGAGATTCCTAAAATAAACTCAAAATACAGGGATGCAAAAGAGTTCCCAGTTGCAAGAAATCTGTGGAAAAAGGAAAAAAAACTAAACGGTCAGCATCAAATCAAAGGGAACATCCGATACATGTATCACGTATAATGTTGTATACAAAAAATGATTTAAAACACCCTATGTCAGCGGTGCAAACCTATGGCACGGATGCCAGAGGCGGCATTCAGGGCCCTGTCTGTGGGCACACACACCCTAGAAAAAGTCTAAGGTCTACCAATATAACTTAGACTTTTCCTAACATTCAGCAGCACAGGGCACACTATGAACAGGACAGGCAGCACTGAATGTAGACAGTCTATTATAGTTAAAAGTTAAAATACATGTAAGCTAAACTATATTGGACTACAGTATTCTGGTTAAATTGGCTTGTTTCCATTTAGTCAAAAATATGTGGGTTTTGGGTTGAAGTTTTGGAACTCAGTCTGAAAACGGCTCGCCATCACTGCCCTATGTCATTATTGGCTAAACTTTTTAAAAATTTAACAATTTTGGGCTAAGAGCAAAACACTTCCAGCTATTAGGGTGTGGCCAGTACTACCACAACTAACTGACAACAACTGTGTTTAGCCCCTTTGAAATGCAGAAAGTTATGAGCAACTTCAGAATTATGTGCACATTATGCATGATGAGGATGTTAGCTGAAAAACGCAGGGGTTGCCAACACCACAATCCCACAAAATAGGATACAGACCGGTATATAGGCTTCAAGCCGGGTGGTGCATGCAGAAAGGGATCCTGACTGAGGGTCCCAATTCTTCCAGACACTCCAATAATCCCCAGCACTCACCAGTAGTTTGTATAAAATTGTGATTTAATCCCTCAGACAGCCAGGTTACAGCCTGCTGTAACCTGGCTGACTGACTGAATAAATCACCATTTTTCACAAACAACTGGCGAGTGATGAGGATTATTGGAGTGTCTGGAGGACGTTAGCTGAACACAAGTTTGAAACTTACACAAAAAATAAAAAAAAATATTGGGATGTTATGTGTCAGGGATTTGCGGTTTTAAAAAAAAAACAAAAAAAAAACATTCTTACAACACATTATGGGCAAAGAAAGGTTACTTCAGCAAACAGTAGCACATGTCTAACAGCAGCCATTTTCTAGCACATGTTCCTCCTGACAGAAGCAGTGCACATTTCTTAAGAAAATGTAAACATAAAATATTGCTTACCTCGATGTGACAATGAGCCTTTCCTCTGGAGAAATGCTGCGCCTCATATTGGTGTCCATGAAGGTAAGGACAGTACGTAGAGACGACAGCAAGCGATCAAAGGTACCCACTGACATCCGACAGAAGGAATAGAACTTCTCTGGATGCAGCCACAGATCTTTGTAGAGGGTATGAAAGTGTCCTTTCCGGTAACGTTGTGAAACAATCGGATGGACCCAAAATCGACGCCTTCTACTCGGTTCCTCATCCAACAAAGGAGGGCTGTCCCCATCGCCGAGAAACAAGCCAATGCAGTAAGACCTCTTCCTCAGAATCCGACATGGTGATACAGCAAAGAGAAGCAACCAAATGAACCTCTGTACTCTGTAAAGACTACAGAAAATGGCCACAAAACCACACTCAGGTGACCTTGATTTATACCAGTATCCTGGGTGGAGTTAGTAAAAATTATTTTTTTTTCACCATTCCTTGTTTTCTGACGGTCCGCAAAAAAAACGGACACGGGGACACACGGAGGCACAACGGAAGCAAAAACGGACACGGAACAACGGAACCCCGTTTTGCGGACCGCAAAAAAATACTGTTGTGTGCATGAGGCCTTAGTTGTAACAATGTGGTCTGGGAGCTTGGAGAAATTTAAAGACCCATGCACCCTCCCCCATCTAGTGGGTGGTGGTAACATGATGTCACAAATCAATCAGCTCGCAGACTCACACCTGAAGCATAATTTTCAAAAAACATAGATTAAAATGGCCCCACATGATACGCCTCCCACATCCCCGCGCTTGGGCTAGAGCAGCACAGGCAAAAGTCTGTCTGCAAAGCACAAGCGCAGGGTGTGAGAAAACCGCATCATGTGAACAGGGCTATACAAAATATTTAAGATTCAAATAAAATGTAAGCCTGTAGAAAAATCTACATGCGGAAATGGATAACATGGATGACCACAGCCTCAATTTTCATATCATTGTAATAAAATAAAATACAATATAATGAATAAACGTGTTGGAATATGTCACAGTAAATATACAATCAGATGAAAATGAAAAAATAGAATAGAAAAGACAATGCACAAGAAAAATGCATATGAAAAAACCCAACAGAATGAAATAGATGAAGTGCTGCATGGTGACTGACGTCCTGGGACCATCATGAAATTGTATCAAGGGCTCCAATGCAAAAGAAAAAAAAAATTATCGGTAAATGTACATCAGTTCCTTCTTTTGATTGAGACCCGTTGGCACCCTTGTATTTAACAAAAAAATCCAAAAAGCCTCTCTTAGGAGTATTTTCTTTTGATAGTCTCCTCCCCTAATTGGTGCCATCACTTTCTCAATTGCAAACGCACGGAGGGATCCCATGTTACGTCCATGTGTGTGGATGAAATGTTTGGCAGCACCCGAGATGTTAATAATAGATGGATTTGTGATATAATTCAGATGTTCAAGTATTCTAGTTTTGAATTTAGGTACGGTGCTGCCAACATACCTCAAATCACACTCAATACATTGTAGAACATAGATCCCCCCGTGGTGTTGCAATTGATGTAAGTTTTTATGGGGAAAGTGGTTGAGTGGTCGGCATTGTGAAAGCTTTTATGGACTAATACATATTTACATGTTTTACAGGGGTGACTGCCACACCTGGTGAAGCCTTTGTAATTAAACCACGCGCTCTGCAATTTTTTGTTTTTGTTAGTTTTGGCCACAAATAGGGAAGGAGAAAGGGAGCCTGCCATAGTTACTGCTTTTCTGGATACTATTTTACAGCCATTCTTCAAAGCACTGGACAGAATATTATCATCGAATAAAATGGGTAGACATTTCTGTACTATGCTTCGTATCGCATTAAACTGCCGGCTATATGTCAGGACCAGAGTGGGCGGATCCTTATCTGTTGTATCTCTTGTTTCTATTATTTTGGTTTCTCCATGATCATGATTTGTAATTCCCTCGCTACCTACATTATTTATACTTTTTGCAACAGACCTTTTATCTGCAAAAAAAATTTTGCGAGTATTTTTGGTACCAAATAATAGACCAAATCTGGATTTTTTTGAAACTATGTTAAATCCCCTTTCTAACATCCACCTCGGGTATCCCCTAGATCAGGGGTCTGCAACCTTTAAGACATAAAGAGCCACTTGGACCCGTTTCCGAAAAGAAAAAAAAAACTGGGAGCCGCAAAACCATTGCAACATAAAACAAATCTAACACTGCATATATTGTTTCTTACCTTAATGCTATATACAGGATCGTGCAGTTAGCTGTCAATCTGAAGAAAAAAAGGACTTTTTCACTTAACAATGTAAAATATATTTTTGCACATTAATAGCTAATTAAAATATTTAATTTACCTGGTTAATGGGATTTTTGCTCCTGAACCTCAGTGCACAGTGTCTGCATATCAGGGCTGTAAGACGTCACCTTCATTTTTACACAGGCTTGCAAGCTGTCACCTGTGAGGCGTGATCGATGTTTGTTTTTAATATAGTTCATGTTGGAGAAGACCTGCTCACATACATATGTGGAGCCGAAGATCGACAGCACTCCAAATGCATACTTTTTCATGTTTATATAAGTGTTGGGGATGGCATTCCATGTTTCGAATACAAGTTTGTCCTGTTTGGGAAGGTTTTCAATATCAGTCCATTTATGATTCAGAGCCAGAATGGCCTTCTGACGGGCAACATCCTCAAGAGTAGCGGTCAAGCATTTGAACTTGGACACCCATAGATCTTTGTCGGCTATATCGGCCAATTCCATCTCAAGATCAGGTTGACTTACACCTGCAAATGCAGTCATATTCAATAGGGATGGATCGATCTCCAGGGGAGTGACAGGGAAGGATAATGTGGTTTTTTCCTCTCTGAACTCACAGAATCGTTTCCCAAATGAACTTTGCATTGCGGTGATTGCAGACTTGAAATATTCCAAATTGATTGTATCATGTCTGATGGTGGACACTTAGGCCTAATGCCCACGGCCATTTTCCACGTCCGTGTGCGGACCGTGGAAACCCGGCCTGGCCTTTCTGTGCCGGCCTGAGTGCACGGCGTCATGGAAACCCATGACGCCGTGCACTCAGGCTGGCACAGAAAGGCCAGGCCGGGTTTCCACAGTCCGCACACAGACTTGGAAAACGGCCGTGGGCATTAGGCCTTACAGGGGTGTGTTAGCTGTTTGTAATTAGTGACAAGACAGTCTGATGATCTGAATGCTGAAGTTAAAAAGAGCTGCCTGCATACCTGCAATGATAAGGAGGAAGGGGGGCAGGGGCCCCTGTGCCCTCCTTTACTTCAGGACAGCTCTTTTTAACTTCAGAATTTAGAGACCATTCATTATCAACATCAGTATCATGCCATCTCATAATTATATAGCTTTTTCCCTTATGATGGTACGTTTAAAATTTAGGTTTTAGGGGCAGCCAGCACACACTGTCAGACTCAGAACAGCAACAGGTCAGGCAGGCAGCTGTTCTGTTACAGCCCTGCAACAGGTACTCACTGTGGACAGGCAGTAGGCTGAGTGGGCAGTGGGGCACAGCCACAGTCTCAGAGTCCAGGCCAGGGGAGTCAGTGGAGACCAGTCCAGAAGATGAGATGAGGCACAGAGGCAGGTCCAGGTGACAGGTCTAGGAGCATCATCAGGCCAGGCACCCAGGTCCAAGAAAAGAGGTCCATTCCAGTGGCACCACTCTCCACTCCAGTAGTCCCACCACAGCGCAGGCAGGCTGGGGCACACAGGCTGGCAGTGACTCGCAGCCGCTCCAGACTGATTTCGGGCAGTCAGTGTCAGTCTCTCAGAGCGGGAAACTGACTGGCACTGGCACCGGTGCCGCGGCGGGAGTCGGGACCACTCCCCCTCCTCCTCCCTAGATTCCAGTAATAGGCCGGCCCCATCCACCGCGCGGAGCGGCCTCTCTTATCTGCGACTGACAGATCCCTACGCCACTGGTGCCTGGTGACGTCAGGCCGCCTGCGTGTGAGGCACTGGGCAGTGTTCTCCGGAGCCGCGGCAAAGGTGAAAAAGAGCCGCATGCGGCTCTGGAGCCGCGGGTTGCCGACCCCCGCCCTAGATGTTAATCTCGTCATAATATTTTCGCATTCTTTTTGGAACACCACCTCTGAATTGCAGTTTCTGCGTGCGCGCATAAATTCACCCACAGGTATAGCCTTTATAACATGTGCTGGGTGATGGCTGTTGGCATGCAGTATAGAATTGCCAGCGGTGGGCTTCCTATAAGTTTCTGTATAAATGACTGAGTCTGGGACACCTGTCAATCTCAGGTCAAGAAAGACTATGGATTCCACCTCCACGGTACAGGTGAACCGTAAATTATAAGTGTTGTCATTCAGATAGTGCGTGAAATCCGATACGGCAGACACCTCGCCATCCCATACAATGAGCAGGTCATCGATGTATCTGCCGTACCACGCCAAGCACCATCTGAATGGACAATCAACATTGTATTATACATCTCTCCTCCCAGAATGCCATGGTGAGGTTTGCCAATGAGGGAGAGAATTTCGCCCCCATTGACACTCCTCTTATCTGTAGATAATATTTGTTGTTAAACATGCAGTAATTGTGCATGAGTAGGAAGGATGTAACTTCACATATATAATCAATAAAAATATTTGAGTGACCAGTATACCTGTGGAGGTGGAATTCCAAAGCCATTAGGGCCACTCCGTGGGGAATCGACGGGTACAGAGCTTCAACGTCAGCAGTGACCCATTTGAATTGCGGATGCCAGACAAAATCATGCATGGCACGTAACACGTCACCTGTGTCCTTCAGATATCCTGGTATGCGCTTTACCAGAGGTTGTAATATGCTGTCAAGCCAGGTTCCCAAGCGTTCCATCAGGGATCTGCAGCGTACTCAAGTTAGGTTTAAAAATGTTCCTGGGTGTTGTAGTGCAATTGTGACACTAACCTGAGACAGCTGACTCTCTGCAAGGGCACGTGATGATAAGTAATGTTCGTGACGCCAGTGCCAATTAAACGGTGGCACGCCGTTTGCTGATAGCAGGAATAACTGAGGAACCACGTGATGTTAAAACAGAACTCAAACTTTAGTAGTCATCATACATGGACATAGATGGAAGCGCAGTTCCTTTGCAGACAGTTGGTTGCAGTACATTTGATGCAGGCAATATATATAGCAAGGTGACTTCAGAGTGTTAAACACAGGACTTGCAGTACAGGCGGCTTGCACTCTATTCCTGACTGATCCTGGAACATAGAAACTCTTCTCCAAGGCCCACTGCCCTGACTCTGGCGTATATCCTCTATCTTTATCAAGTACCTCCTCTGTTGTCTTTAGTACCTCTTGCTTTTCTGAGCTTGCCTCTGTCTCTCTCAGTTTCCTCAGGCTGGTTAACTGTGGTGTTCCTGCTTCTACATATATAAACTCAGGAGGGGAACCTTCTCCTTGGATCTGGAACCCAGTTACAGGGACTGCAATACCCTCTCCTGGTCTACAGGCTTCAGGCCTGGACTTGACTCTGACATAGTCTAATCTCCAACTCCAACTCTTTAACTCTAGACTCCAACTCCAGACTCTAGACTGACTTTCCTTTCCCTGACTGGGCCTTATATAAACTAGGGCTCCCTAGCTCCCTCTAGTGACTAAGAGCTGAAATGACACCCCTAGCAGGCCTGTACATGCACATTTTACAGCAACAGGGAAATACATAGCATTACATTACATTACATTTTATAAAGATGACTTATACCAACTTTCCCTTAAATAAGGAGAAACGACAGCACACCAGTGACCCTTCTGTAGTGACGGGCATTACAGCTCCCGTACACTACATACCCCACTGCTTTAAGCTGAGTACGACCTCGTACTCCATCAGGGCCCGCCCAACTGGAATTTCTACCTGAAATAGAAAAAGACACATGCAGGCATACATATATGTAATTCATCTGCATTTACATTCATATAAGGTCCAATTGGCAAAGGTGAAGGGTGGTGACAAGGGGCGTCGTTCTCTTCTCTCAGGATAGTGAATGGAACTGGGGTGCTGACCTGGCACAGCGTGACATTAATACCAGGATAGTCCATATGTGCAAATTGTCCTTAATAGAACAGCAAGAAACGGTAAAACAGTATAAAAGTTCTTGGAGGCTCAAAGAATAAATATGAGTCCGTACCCAGGTTCCTTCCTAATAAATCCCAGAGGCTCTCGTGCGGTGGAGTCCATCTCTGGGCACATTTCCCTTTAAAAGAGCAAAAATCTCAGAGGCTCAGGTTCTTTTGAGTCTATCTCCGGGCACGGTTCCTTAGTATCAAGTTGCACAATATAAAACAAGTGCTGTAATACCCCTGATCAACCTGAAAAGGGGGTTAAGGGTAAAAGGTGCAACAACGGAACAGGCACAACGTGGTGTGGGATAGCAAAAGCAGGCAGGAGGTCCTGGAAACAAACTTGGCTTTGTTGACTTTAATACTTCAGTGGTTAACACCTACCACTGAGCCGTGGATAAACTGGCAGCAGCAACAAACGACCAGGAAACATAGGACTCCTGTCCTGGAAGGGTTACGTTCTCAACATCATTTTTTTTTTTTTAGCAAAATAAATCAAAGGCCTAGCAGGCTGATTCACAGAGGCATGTCATAATCACCCGGCTCTGCTGGCAAATATGGCCTGTAGTAGTCCTCTACAGGAGGATGTGCCCACATCACGGTGTCAGCGGGCAGCTGCAAAGTGAAGGGGCCCCTGATAGGTATTGGCCCCATAGGCCTAGGGGTAAACACTCTTGTGGACCGTACTGGTCCCGGCATAACTACTGTAGGCTGTAGTGGACTTGGTACCGCTGCCGCAAGCGGTCCGGTGGGCTCTGTGCAGCAATTCACAGCAATAGGGGGTCTTCTTTGGGACCTTGACGGAGCAACATTAGTAGAAGGTGGTTTACGGGTGGTGACAGGCACCCTTACCTCTTCCTTCTTAGGCGGCGTCTGGATCCTGGCGGTGGCAATCTTGCGCAGCTCCCGCAACTTTTCCTCCAGCCGGACAATCTGGTCACCGATGCTTTCCGTGTCGGAATCGCTGTCCTCTGCTGGCGCCGCCGGCGCAGGTACAGTCAACGATGCGTCGGACGCGGCCTCTGCAGGCTCCGGTGGCGCATCGGGTCTCCTACCCTTCCGGATATTCTCCAGGGTAACACGGAGTCCCTTGAGATTTTCCAAGTCCTGGATTGTCTTCTTCCGTCGAGGCAGCTCGGGGGAAGGATAGGGGCTCACCCATTTTTCCAACACGGTTGGCTGCCAGAAGACATTAGGCCCAATGAAGGAGCCCCGCTCCTGGAAGGCGTGGTGGGCCGGTTCTGGAGAGCGTTCAGGTTCCCGCTCGCAGCCAGAGTAGTCTTCTTCTGCCTCCCAGTCCTCCGGTTCTCGCTTGGGACGGGTCACGGCAGTTGCATATGGGCCTCTCAGGCTCTCGGCAGGGGTGAACTCCACCTCCTCTCCCTCGCGGAGGCTATGCTGATACGAAGGGAGGTAGTCTCTCTTGACAGATCTCCTGTTGACGTAAAGGTCTCTGCCAGTTAGGTAGTCTTGTATGAACCCGTAGCCACGGGTTTTGTCAAAGGACACCACCAACCCCTTTCTCCTTTCCAGGCGGGGTTGGGTGTTGGTGTGGCGCTCGTGAATAGTCTTGGTCAATTCCTCATAATATATTTTAGTCTTTGTATTCCGCTTTATAGCGGCCTCCCGGATCTCTGCCATTAATGAGGACCACTTGAAAGAGGGCTGAAAGAAGTCTCTCCAAGAGCCATAATAATGCTCTGGTTCTTTCTCCCGTGGCGGGCAGGCGGGTTTCTCCGGTCCCGGAGAGTAGGCCGGTGGAGCGTCCTCAGGCTCTACACCAACATTATTCATTTTTGGTAACTCCGGCGCGGACGTTGCAGCAAAGCAGTCCTCACTGTCCAACATGCTCGATCCTTCTCTGGAGAGCGACAGGGTGGCGCCAACAAGTTCAGCCAGATCCTCCCATTGCACTGGGAGGCCGCCCCCCAGGTATTCCAGTATATGGAAGGCGGAGTCCATGCTGGCAGACATGCAAATGTCCAGACAGGCTGTGGCGCCTGACCTTGAACCTTTTCCCGCTTTTTCATCAAAAAGGCGCCAACTTTTCCTGCCTTTTCGGGATAAAGATGACGCAGCAGCAATTTCAGCAAGCTCAGCGGCCATCTTTAGTAGAAATGCTGTCTATTCACTGACAGCAAGCAGGATGATGAAAAGTCCACAAAACCACACTCCGATGTGGCAATTTCTTTCCTCTTGATAGCGCAACACTGCACAGCGCTTTTTGGAGGTTTTAGGGACACTTTTGGTATGTTTTTCAGTCCACAAAGTCCACTTTAATAAAACAGGCAATTTGTCACTTTGGTCACAGGGCAACTGTATAAGGCACAAAGTTCACGCTTCTTGCACTAGAAAGCGTGCGTATCCTGTTCGTGACGCCAAAAGAGAGGTGCAGCGTACTCAAGTTAGGTTTAAAAATGTTCCTGGGTGTTGTAGTGCAATTGTGACACTAACCTGAGACAGCTGACTCTCTGCAAGGGCAGGTGATGATAAGTAATGTTCATGACGCCAGTGCCAATTAAACGGCGGCACGCCGTTTGCTGATAGCAGGAATAACTGAGGAACCACGTGATGTTAAAACAGAACTCAAACTTTAGTAGTCATCATACATGGACATAGATGGAAGCGCAGTTCCTTTGCAGACAGTTGGTTGCAGTACATTTGATGCAGACAATATATATAGCAAGGTGACTTCAGAGTGTTAAACACAGGACTTGCAGTACAGGCGGCTTGCACTCTATTCCTGACTGATCCTGGAACATAGAAACTCTTCTCCAAGGCCCACTGCCCTGACTCTGGCGTATATCCTTGGGTCTATCTTTATCAAGTACCTCCTCTGTTGTCTTTAGTACCTCTTGCTTTTCTGAGCTTGCCTCTGTCTCTCTCAGTTTCCTCAGGCTGGTTAACTGTGGTGTTCCTGCTTCTGCATATATAAACTCAGGAGGGGAACCTTCTCCTTGGATCTGGAACCCGGTTACAGGGACTGCAATACCCTCTCCTGGTCTACAGGCTTCAGGCCTGGACTTGACTCTGACATAGTCTAATCTCCAACTCCAACTCTTTAACTCTAGACTCCAACTCCAGACTCTAGACTGACTTTCCTTTCCCTGACTGGGCCTTATATAAACTAGGGCTCCCTAGCTCCCTCTAGTGACTAAGAGCTGAAATGACACTCCTAGCAGGCCTGTACATGCACATTTTACAGCAACAGGGAAATACATAGCATTACATTACATTACATTTTATAAAGATGACTTATACCAACTTTCCCTTAAATAAGGAGAAACGACAGCACACCAGTGACCCTTCTGTAGTGACGGGCATTACAGCTCCCATACACTACAGATCCGATGCCCGATATGATGGGATGCAAGGGAGGGGGAACTAGCCCTTTGTGCACCTTTGGCAAAGCGTGCATGATTGGGGTTATGGGTGCGTTCACACAAAGAAAGCGGTATTGTGAATCATTAAAAAAGCCTAAGGTTAAACCTTTCTGTATCAGTGAATTATATTCACATGTATATTATTTATCCAGCTTTCTGTATGTGGACGCATCACATAATATATCTTCCACCTGTTTTTCATAAGTATTTTTGTCCAGAACCACGATGGATCCACCTTTATCGGCCATCCTGATAACCACTTCTGTCATAGTTTCCAGTTCTGTCAGGGCATGTTTTAAAGAGCTGGAAATATTATTAGATCGTCGCTCAGAGATGGTATGTTTATATAGCCCTGTTAATTCTTGTTCAAGAAGGTTTTGAAAAGTGTCCATACCATTGGTTCTGGAGATCAAAGGGTAAAAATGTGGATTATGTGTCTTGAAACCCTTTCCTAATTCAATGGGTTCCAACCCACCTGATTCTGCCTGAAGATCTGAGAGACAGAGAAGGGATAGCTGTTCATTATACGAGAGACCTGTATATATATTATCATTGACATTAGCATATTAAGTGTATCAATTGTTACATCAGGTATATCATAAAAATGTCTCACTACTGTGAGATTTCTGATAAACTTATTAACATCTAAAATGGTACTAAATAAATCAAAATCAGCTGATGGTGCATAATTCAAACCCAAAGCACTTGTATTTGTTTGTCTGTCAGGTTGACTGCAGGCAGATTTAGAACGTCCAAGTCCTTATTATATGACTCATTGCTTTTTACTTCTTCTGGGTGCGGGTAGGCATTCCATGTATTTTTCTTGTGCTTTCGTCCTGCACGTTTTCTCCGTTTTTTGTTGGTGGCTTGCCGTCAGTTGATTTTTCATTATTTATGTGCTTATTTCTCTTATAGTAGGACAGCTTGGGTACAACATTATCACTAGCAGGTAAGCTGTTATCATATTGGGAGGCTTGTGAGACATCCATACATTCTGTAGAGTCCAAATCAGACTCACTCTTGCTATTGGTTGTAATATGGCTGACGACTCAGAGGAAGAGGATCTCTTGTGCTGGCTGCATACTCTGCGCCAACAACAGCAGCCTACTATGCTGGTGGAGGAACCGAGGAGGAGGCATTGGATTCATCCAATTGTCTCGCGGTGGCACAGGAAGGGCCACTTCCACACGCTGTACATGGATTTGCGGCAACATCATGATACATTTCATCGGTATTGTCGTATGTCTGTGAGCAGCTTTGACATTTTGTTAGCGGCTCTGCATCCTGGCCTTACACGCCAGGACACAAATATGAGGCGCTGCATTTCACCCGAGGAACGGCTCATTGTGATGTTGAGGTAAGTTGAATGTAGTCTTGTTTGTTAATGTGTTTGATATGAAAAAATAAGTGTTATTGTTAATGTACTATATATACATGTCTATGTAAAAACACAAATGGGACCCTGGCCCTTTAATAACGTGTATAAAAGTTTATTCCTTTAAGCTACACATGCAATTAATCAATTACTGGGAATGTTTGCTATTGTGAAAACGGTCCCATTGGATGATTACAAATGTAGCATATGTGACACAAATTAATCAAAATTGGGTTAAATTTGGAAAGGTCCGTGGTGCATTTTCGGTATAAATTGTTGCTTGATATTTGGGTACATAGGAAACCCAAATAGGAAAGTTCACAATATGTGACCGGCACAGCGAAAATGCAAAATGGATGGTGGCAGCGATCCTCTCCTCTAAGACAAACAATTCAAAATATCTACGGCACTTCCTTATGTAAAAAAGTGTATGTTTATTCACCAGTAGCACCAGTAGTTCACACAATGGAACCTTTCTAAAGCACTGACCCCTGCTTGATAAAGGTTATATTGTGTGTACAGAAACATTACTCCTGGTGAATAAACATACACTTTTTTTACGTAAGGAAGTGCCGTGGATATGTTGTATTTTTTATATATATAATATATACACACACCGCAGCACTTCCAATAGGTGAAAATAGTGGGATCCTTTTATTCAACCATGCGTGCAACATTTCAGTCCACTTGTTGGGACCATTTTGAAAATGGTCCCAGCAAGTGGACCGAAGCATTGCAATCATGGGTGAATAAAAGGATCCCACTATTTTCACCTATTGGAAGTGCTGCGGTGTATTTATATTTTATCGATTTATCACTTTGGTTAAGTGAAATACCTCTGGCACCCCGTGTTACTGATCATCCTACCAGGTGTGCTGCCCTGAATTTTATATATATATATATATATATATATATATACAGTACAGTCCAAAAGTTTGGACACACCTACTCATTCAAAGAGTTTTCTTTATTTTCATGACTATGAAGGCATCAAAACTATGAATTAACACATGTGGAATTATATACATAACAAACAAGTGTGAAACAACTGAAAATATGTCATATTCTAGGTTCTTCAAAGTAGCAACCTTTTGCTTTGATTACTGCTTTGCACACTCTTGGCATTCTCTTGATGAGCTTCAAGAGGTAGTCCCCTGAAATGGTCTTCCAACAGTCTTGAAGGAGGTCCCAGAGATGATTAGCACTTGTTGGCCCTTTTGCCTTCACTCTGCGGTCCAGCTCACCCCAAACCATCTCGATTGGGTTCAGGTCCGGTGACTGTGGAGGCCAGGTCATCTGGCGCAGCACCCCATCACTCTCCTTCATGGTCAAATAGCCCTTACTTTCAAAGTTTTCCCAATTTTTCGGCTGACTGAATGACCTTCATTTCTTAAAGTAATGATGGTCACTCGTTTTTCTTTACTTAGCTGCTTTTTTCTTGCCATAATACAAATTCTAACAGTCTATTCAGTAGGACTATCAGCTGTGTATCTACCTGACTTCTCCTCAACGCAACTGATGGTCCCAACCCCATTTATAAGGCAAGAAATCCCACTTATTAAACCTGACAGGGCACACCTGTGAAGTGAAAACCATTTCAGGGGACTACCTCTTGAAGCTCATCAAGAGAATGCCAAGAGTGTGCAAAGCAGTAATCAAAGCAAAAGGTGGCTACTTTGAAGAACCTAGAATATGACATATTTTCAGTTGTTTCAAACTTGTTTGTTATGTATATAATTCCACGTGTGTTAATTCATAGTTTTGATGCCTTCAGTGTGAATCTACAATTTTCATAGTCATGAAAATTAAGAAAACTCTTTGAATGAGAAGGTGTGTCCAAACTTTTGGTCTGTACTGTATATATACACACTGCTCAAAAAAAATAAAGGGAACACTTCAACAACACAATGTAACTCCAAGTCAATCACACTTCTGTGAAATCAAACTGTCCACTTAGGAAGCAACTCTGAGTGACAATCAATTTCACATGCTGTTGTGCAAATGGGATAGACAACAGGTGGAAATTATAGGCAATTAGCAAGACACCCCCAATAAAGGAGTGGTTCTGCAGGTGGTGACCACAGACCACTTCTCAATTCCTATGCTTCCTGGCTGATGTTTTGGTCACTTTTGAATGCTGGCGGTGCTTTCACTCTAGTGGTAGCATGAGATGGAGTCTACAACCCACACAAGGGGCTCAGGTAGTGCAGCTTATCCAGGATGGCACATCAATGCGAGCTGTGGCAAGAAGGTTTGCTGTGTCTGTCAGCGTAATGTCCAGAGCATGGAGGCGCTACCAGGAGACAGGCCAGTACATCAGGAGATGTGGAGGAGGCTGCAGGAGGGCAACAACCCAGCAGCAGGACCGCTACCTCCGCCTTTGTGCAAGGAGGAAAAGGAGGAGCACTGCCAGAGCCCTGCAAAATGACCTCCAGCAGGCCACAAATGTGCATGTGTCTGCTCAAACGGTCAGAAACAGACTCCATGAGGGTGATATGAGGGCCCGACGTCCACAGGTGGGGGTTGTGCTTACAGCCCAACACCGTGCAGGACGTTTGGCATTTGCCAGAGAACACCAAGATTGGCAAATTCGCCACTGGCACCCTGTGCTCTTCACAGATGAAAGCAGGTTCACACTGAGCACATGTGACAGACGTGACAGAGTCTTGAGACGCCGTGGAGATCGTTCTGCTGCCTGCAACATCCTCCAGCATAACCGTTATGGCATTGTGTCAGTAATGGAGTGGGGTGGCATTTCTTTGGAGGGCCGCACAGCCTGACTGCCATTAGGTACCGAGATGAGATCCTCAGACCCCTTGTGAGACCATATGCTGGTGCGGTTGGCTCTGGGTTCCTCCTAATGCAAGACAATGCTAGACCTCATGTAGCTGGAGTGTGTCAGCAGTTCCTGCAAGACGAAGGCATTGATGCTATGGACTGGCCCGGACGTTCCCCAGACCTGAATCCAATTGAGCACATCTGGGACATCATGTCTCGCTCTATCCACCAACGTCACGTTGCACCACAGACTGTCCAGGAGTTGGCAGATGCTTTAGTTCAGGTCTGGGAGGAGATCCCTCAGGAGACCGTCCGCCACCTCATCAGGAGCATGCACAGGCGTTGTAGGGAGGTCATACAGGCACGTGGAGGCCACACACACTATTGAGCCTCATTTTGACTTGTTTTAAAGGGAACCTGTCACCAGGATTTTGTGCATAGAGCTGGGGACATGGGCTGCTAGATGGCCGCTAGCACATCTGCAATACCCAGTCCCCACAGCTCTCTGCGCTTTTATTGTGTTAAAAAAAGTTTTGATCAATATGCAAATGAACCTAATATGTGTCCTGTGTCCGGAGATGAGTCCAGCGGAAAGGAGCCCAGCACCGCCCCGCGTCCTCCGAATCTCCTCCTTGCTGGCTGACGTCACAGAGCTGGAGCGCCGAAATCTCACGATGCGCGAGCTAGCGCATGCACAGTGTCGGCATCATGTTCATTCCCTGCGCTGGCATCAGCACAGGGAATGAACTACGCATGCGCTAGCTCGCGCATCGCGAGATTTCGTCGCTCCAGCTCTGTGACATCAGCCAGCAAGGAGGAGATTCGGAGGACGCGGGGCGGTGCTGGGCTCCTTTCCGCTGGACTCATCTCCGGACACAGGACACATATCAGGTTCATTTGCATATTGATCAAAACGGTTTTTTAACACAATAAAAGCGCAGAGAGCTGTGGGGACTGGGTATTGCAGATGTACTAGCGGCCGTGTTGCAGATGTGCTAGCGGCCATCTAGCAGCCCCTGTCCCTAGCTCTATGCACAAAATCCTGGTGACAGTTTTCCTTTAAGGACATTACATCAAAGTTGGATCAGCCTGTAGTGTGTTTTTCCACTTTAATTTTGAGTGTGACTCCAAATCCAGACCTCCATGGGTTGAAAAATTTGATTTCCATTTTTTTTATTTTTGTGTGATTTTGTTGTCAGCACATTCAACTATGTAAAGAACAAAGTATTTCAGAAGAATATTTAATTAATTCAGATCTAGGATGTGTTATTTTTGTGTTCCCTTTATTTTTTTGAGCAGTGTATATAATTTTCAAGCAGAAGGGCCCGGCTTGGCACGGGTATATTTCATTTCATGTTTCTATGTGTTGTGCAAAGATATCGACAGTATCCCCCATAACAGAGACCTCTACAGCACACCGCTCCACTGTCTGCTGAGCTGTGTATCTAATCCTATCCTGTGTGATACTGTCTGCTCTGTACATACATACACTCAGCTTTATATCTTAGATATATGTGATTGTTTATAGCTAAAACATTGATGAAATGTATCAGTCCAAGTCTTGTTAAAAGTAATATAATTTTAGTGTTTTTGTTTTAGATTTCTGGCGACCGGTAATTCATTTGCAACGCTGCATTTTGAGTTCCTGCTGGGCATCTCCACGATTTCTGGAATTGTTTGTCAAACATGTCAAGTGATTTGCAGGACCACCAGCACCGTTTGTAATTGTGGCTGATGAAGGGTTTGCTTTGGCCCCACATGTCATGCGACCCTTCCCAGACGCAACCTGGATGACAAACGACGTATATTCAACTATCGGCTGACAAGAGCCCGTCGGCATGTTGAGTGTGCGTTTGGAATACTTTCTAACAAGTGGAGAGTATTCCTGACATCCTTACAGATGGTCCCGGAAAATGCCACTTTAGTTATTCAAGCATGTGTGATCCTGCATAACTTCATCAGAATTCATGATGCTCCATCAGATGATAGTTTGGAGGAATCAGGTACATATTCTTCATCATCTGGAGGATTGGACCTTACTCGTCATGGGCGGCCAGGAACTGCAGGACTTGCAGTTCGAGACCTCTATGCCGAGTACTTCGCTAGCCCTGAGGGTGCATAACCATGGCAGATGGATGCAGTTCAGGGCAGACTGTAATAACATGTGGTCTGTGTATTTTTTTAAAAATCTTTTAGACAGGTTTCATATGATTTGTGATAGATAGTGTAGGGACTCGCAAGACAAAGAGAACCCTTGTGTAACGGTCACGTCCACACACACACGGGGAAGGATAGTGACCACTGTGTTCCACCCTCACCCCTGGCCCTGCCTACTTGCCTCACGAGTCCTGATGACAGGGGACAACTGGACAACAGTCCCTTACTTAGGATATGTGCAGGGAAGACAGACAAGACAAAATACGGAACGTGAACAGACCGGGTCAGAACCAAGACAGCTATGCAGTACAAAGGGTTAAGCAAAGAATGGTCAGGAGAAGCCGGGGTCAAATACCAGGAGAGTAGAGAAGTACCAGAGGAGTCCGCAAAGAGTAGTCAGGTGGGAGCCGAGGTCACAATACCAGGAGGGATGCGCAGTACAGGAGGAGCAGGCAAAGGATCGTCAGGGAACAGGATCAGGTGAATATTCAGTAGTCCAAAAAATAGCCAGGAACCTAGAATTAACAGGCAACCTGTGGCCAGCAGGCTGCCTGTATTTATAGTGGGGTCTGAGGGTCATGTGACGTGGCTAGCGTCACATGACCGACAGACAGACAAGACGAGCACTGAGTGATCAGCTCGGCACTCAAGGCAGACCTAGGAGCAGAGAGCCTCCCAGCTAGCAAAGCTGCCCTGGGAACGAGGCCAAACACAGATCCTTGCTCCCGAAGCTAAGCAGCAAGTCTGCGACTGATGGGAGACCGAGTGCGCCTTTGGCGCCCCGTGACACCTTGACGTGGGCTTGTGGGCTGGGATTGATTGTAGGACAAAATATGTTTGCTAAAATTTTTCGCCTTTGCTAGAGCACTGGAAAATGTTTCCAAGTATATATATTATGTTTATATGCAGACATATTTTTCCCTACTTTAATCCTCTAATACCTCTTTAATGTTTGTATTACCACATGACACGTGTATTTTTATGGGTGTTCTTAGTCAATCTCACCATATATATTAGAATTAATTTCTCACATCATCAAGGCATGTGTAAATAGCACCCCTCTAGCTGTTTACAAAGTACAAAGGCCATCATAGCCTGACACCGTATAGCTCTAATTCACCAGCAGTGCTTGTTTATTGAGTATTAGTTTTTAGGTAGATGTGTTGCAGCAGGTTGCCCATCCAGGAAACACTAGCTGTGAACTGGCTGTGAAGGCACTGTCCAAGGTACCATAACTGTATGGGTCTGATCTTACAATGACTGACAAATTTGCAATAAAGTTTTTTAAGCTATGTGTGTATTTTAATAAATAACTTGTAATGAAAAATATGTGTTTTTGATATATGTGAAAATTACTTCAAGACATGTTAAACATGTTGAAAGTAAAAAAAAAAATATTTTTCTACAAATAAAAATAAAAAATGGCTTAAAATTCAGCAGTTATAAAAATGTCAACAAACCTATCACCTATTAAATTATGAAAGGGCCACCAACTAGGCTTGGTTGCCCACCAACTGCGCCTTGGGGGTGGTAATCAGGTTTTGTGTGTAAATAGGGCTGTGGCCACATTTGGTCAAGGTCCTGAGAATACAGGGGCTGTGAACTAGGCCCGGGCTGGGGATGTGGGTGGCCATAACTAGGCCCGGGCTGGGGATGTGGGTGGCCATAACTAGGCCCGGGCTGGGGATGTGGGTGGCCATAACTAGGCCCGGGCTGGGGATGTGGGTGGCCATAACTAGGCCCGGGCTGGGGATGTGGGTGGCCATAACTAGGCCCGGGCTGGGGATGTGGGTGGCCATAACTAGGCCCGGGCTGGGGATGTGGGTGGCCATAACTAGGCCCGGGCTGGGGATGTGGGTGGCCATAACTAGGCCCGGGCTGGGGATGTGGGTGGCCATAACTAGGCCCGGGCTGGGGATGTGGGTGGCCATAACTAGGCCCGGGCTGGGGATGTGGGTGGCCATAACTAGGCCCGGGCTGGGGATGTGGGTGGCCATAACTAGGCCCGGGCTGGGGATGTGGGTGGCCATAACTAGGCCCGGGCTGGGGATGTGGGTGGCCATAACTAGGCCCGGGCTGGGGATGTGGGTGGCCATAACTAGGCCCGGGCTGGGGATGTGGGTGGCCATAACTAGGCCCGGGCTGGGGATGTGGGTGGCCATAACTAGGCCCGGGCTGGGGATGTGGGTGGCCATAACTAGGCCCGGGCTGGGGATGTGGGTGGCCATAAGTAGCTGCTGTATGGGGATGTCGGGGGCCATAAGTAGGTGCTGGGTGGGGATGTGGGGGGGCATAACTAGGCCCTGGCTGGGGATCATTGCGAGAAGAGGAGCTTGTGCCTGGTTGCTGATCCATTTCCAGGTCCAGTAGACGTTGCTTCATGGTGTCCAGGAAGCCATGTAATTCTCGTTGATCCAGAGGAGAATCCATGATTGCAGCAACAGTGGATATGGCACTCACAAACATCCTCAATTTTAGGGGTGTCCACTGTTGGATCAGGGGAGCTAAGCCACGCAACAGCCTCTCCTCAACTCTTTCACTCCGCCTCTGGCTCAGATATTGCAAGATTTCCCCATCTAGTCTTGCTCTAGGATCTGAGCCAGAGACAGGAGTTACTCTTGCCCCCCCCCCCTTCTCCGACGTGCCTGTGTGGTTTGGGGTTCTGGGCTACTTATTTTGTGCCTGGTTGGTTTTAGTCTTGCTCCTGAGTAGTTTCAACTGCAGTAGCTTCTTCAGAAGATGATTGTGCCTGGTCTGCTGCATCTTCAAGGCTGTCTATGGTTAGGGAAACATTGGGTCTTGCCCGTTGAGCATTTTACAGCGTGTTGGAACGCGCTGTAAAACGCTCGGGTGTGAACCTAGCCTTAAGCTTTTTGGCTGGCCCTGCTATATGATTAGCTGTCTGATGCTTTGCGCATATGCCGGCTACATTCTCTCTTCATGTGGGGCCCTCCCTTCTATGCCACAGACCTGTGCTATCTACAAGCAGAGCCAGAAGAGAGCGGGTGGCTGACACATGTGACCTGCATGTCTCATCTCTTCATACAGTTGATGTTCTGGGGTGCATGGTATTGTTCCCCTTACAATCCCATCTTGGTCACCTATCCCGCTAATACAGTTGTGTTCAAAATTATTTAACCCCCACTGAAATTGAGTGTTTTGGCCAGTTTGACATTGATTTTGATCATTTCAGTCATCTTGTTTACAATTAAATCAAAGAGGCACTTGTAAATCAGACAAATATAACATAACATTCATAATGAAATAACCACAAATGTCTTTTCTGTGCTCACATCATTATCAGTTTTATTCAACCCCCAAGTGACATTCAATCTTAGTACAACATCCTTTTCCAGTTATAACAGCTTTTAAACGTGAAGCATAGCTTGACACAAGTGTCTTGCAGCGATCTACGGGTATCTTCGCCCATTCTTCATGGGCAAAAGCCTCCAGTTCAGTCACATTTTTAGGCTTGCGCGCTGCAACTGCTTTCTTTAAGTCCCACCAGAGGTTCTCAATCGGATTTAAGTCTGGTGACTGCGATGGCCACTTCAAAATGTTCCAGCCTTTAATCTGCAACCATGCTCTAGTGGACTTGGAGGTATGCTTGGGATCATTGTCCTGTTGAAAGGTCCAACGTCTCCCAAGCCTCAGGTTTGTGACGGACTGCATCACATTTTCATCCAATATCTCCTGGTACTGAAGAGATTTCATGGTACCTTGCACACGCTGAAGCTTCCCTGTACCTGTAGAAGCAAAACAGCCCCAAAGCATGATTGACCCTCCGCCATGCTTCACAGTAGGAAAGATGTTCTTTTCTTCATAGGCCTTGTTCTTCCTCCTCCAAACATAGAGTTGATCCATGGGCCCAAACAGTTCTATTTTTGTTTCATCAGTCCACAGAACACTATCCCAAAACTTTTGTGGTTTGTCCACATGACTTTTGGCATACTGCAGTCGACTCTTCTTATTCTTTGGAGACAGCAAGGGGGTGCGCCTGGGAGTTCTGGCATGGAGGCCTTCATTACGCAGTGTGCGCCTTATTGTCTGAGCTGAAACTTCAGTACCCACATCTGACAAATCTTTTTTCAGTTCCTCAGCAGTCACACGGGGACTTTTCTCCACTTTGCGCTTCAGGTAGCGCACAGCAGTCAAAGTCATCTTCTTTCTGCCACGACCAGGTAGCGTTTCAACAGTGCCCTTTGCTTTGAATTTGCGAATGATGCTTCCTATGGTGTCTCTTGGTATGTGTAACATCTTTGCAATCTTCTTATAGTCATTGCCCTTCCTGTGAAGAGAAATCACCTCTTCTCTTGTCTTCCTGGACCATTCTCTTGACTTCACCATGTTTGTAAACACACCAGTAAATGTCTAGAAGGAGCGGAGTATCACAGTCCTTTTAAATCTGCCTAATTGGTGCTTATTATGCTTGATTGCTGCTCCTTGACATCCACAGGTGTTTTCAATACCAGATCGAAAACACTTGAATGAACCTCTGCTCTTTAGAGTGGTAGTCTTTAAGGGGTTGAATAATTGTGTCAATGAAGAAATCACAAAAAAAAAACATTTAATACTGTATTACAAAAACAATTGATGTCATTTTAGTTGCATTTGGTTCTTTAAAAAGTCCTTATGTACACTAAATTCCCCTAAAACCCTTTACAGCATTGGGGGTTGAATAATTTGGAACACAACTGTAGGTGAACAATCTTCTAAAGGGGTCCCCTTTTGCGGTTGGTGTGCACCAGGCTTTTTTTTTTCACTAGCGTCTTGTTTTCTCCAATGCTTTGTTCTTTTATTTGTACCCGTAAGCTTTTTCTATAAGCAATACTGTACATGTTAATAATTTTAATGTTGTGGTCCAATCTAATTCTTCTCCTTGTCTTAATGTCAAATTACCTGCCTCCACCCTGTCCCTGTATAATAACTACTTCTCCTGGCATGTGCATGTGCTGGCTCCTACCTGGTTTTGTTGTGTGACCCAAAATTACACTGTTCTTGTTCTCAATGAATTTGAGGAGTGTGATGTTTGGTTGGTTGTGAAACTGCCCTTTGAAAAGACGGATCTAACATCAGCATTTGGTTAGCTCCTTGTATTTGTCTAGACACTTTTGTGCTGGACAGCTCTAAACACTAAGTAACGTTCCTATAAAGTGTTTGTCAATTTGACATTTGGCTATAATTCCTAACGTATTTTCCTGGCATTTTTGAGGCCTTAATTCAGGCAAAACTTTTTACATTCATTCGAAGCGGATATTTCATTATGTGGGGCCTGTCGCTTATGTAATAGACATACCGCTGGATTCCATGTTTATTGTAAAAGTAAAGCAAGCTGGAGAATAGTCCCAGAAAGTAAAGTTTTTTTTCCCCTTTTCCATACAGTACCGTGGATAGTTTGGATGATCCGGACGACTCTGATGTCGGGGGCAGCGAGACACCGGCTGTCTTTTTCCCAGCCACCAGCCCAGCAACAACCCCTGCAGAGGAGTCTCAACCAGCTCCACCCGAAGCAGACATAACATCCCAGCACAGGCCAGAACAGGGGACCAAAGCTCAACCCAGGCGGAGGAGTCAGGCCCAACCCTCTTCCTCTGGGCAACAAAGTCGGGAAATGTATAAAACAGTATACTGGGCACTCGCACTATAGGTAGAACCATAAAATAGAAACAATAATAATTATCAAATCAATGAATTTATTAGTGTACCTTTACGTTAATAATGATAAAATACAATAAACTAGGCTGTCAATAGAATACATTGGTATAAATAGAATATAATGGACAATAAACTAAAATTACCTAAAAGTGAATAGATTATAAATGACTCGATAAATAGACAATAACAAGGAATTAATAATATGCGGCTACAATATTAAATAGCATCTGGTGGTATATCCTAAATAACGTCTGGTTCCAAACCAAGGAAATAATGAATGAATGCTGGGACAAAGTCTGAGTATTCCAAAAGTCCAATGAAACAATGAAGAGCAGTATTCTGTTGCAATGAGTGTTTACTGCGGCGTCCCGCTTCTACTCACTGTTCGGTGATTGCTGATGTAGATTTCACTGCTGTGATTCCAGTTCTCTGTGTCACCAAATGCTCGTTCTCAGGTTGCCTCCGCCACCGGTCTATATGGCTCTGGGCACCGCTCCGTACAATTGAAGAGCCGATGTCCTCCAAGCCTATGTTTGCCTGCTTCCACGCTGGATTAACTCTGCGGTCACGAAATAGAAATGTGCTCGTTCTCTGGTTTTGAGAAATTCAAGCTCCTAATGAGTCAGCGTGCCAGGCCCTCTTAGAAGATGTTCCGGTTTTTTAGCGCCAGCCTGGAATAATTTCAGCACTAGGTTCAACAAGAGTTCGTATAAAAGTGAACTGGGGGTCTTGGATCAAACGTGTTTCGGGGCTTCACGTTGCCCCTTCCTCAGTGATGAACAATCCCCCTTACAAAAGAGCTTTTTATGCGAAAAGTTATGCTGATTCCAATTATCCAATTTAATGTTACTCCTCCTATTTTTCACATTCTGATGCCAATCAGTGCGATGCGGATTTGAAAGTCTTTGTTACTCTATCGAGATCTACCTTTTTCTCTTAGTCACATTTCTCAATTTGCATTCCGATTCTGTATATATGCCGCTTTTTTATTTATACAACAAAGTGTATTAATACATAGACAAGGGACATATCTAGACATAAACACCCAGGGAATAATAATCACTATCTCCATAAATATATGCGTATAGCATCCATATAAATAAATAAATCAATGCATCCTCTGTTTCTATATTAACTAGGCAATTTTAATGTATCTATATCTCGCCCAGTATTGTGTAAGTATCTCTAGGTTGGGTTATTACAATTTTTATAATAGCCATATATCTGGCAACCAATTCTTCCTAATGATGCTGAAAGGTATAAAACAATACTAAAAGATAGGAAAGACATGCATGAGTCTCTATATGTACATGTACTAATGGTCAGGTACTGGATGTGAGTTGATTAGAAGAGTAGATCCAGTAGACTGTATATTGGTGGACTCTGGATATATGTATATACATACACATTATTAGCCACATTTGCTTAGCATCCAGGGTGGACAGGTACGGAGGTGGCTGTGTGTGGTGGTGTCCTCTATGTATTGTGTTATCTGTATCTTTATGTATAATGTCCATTGTTTTGTCATCTCTATGTTATCAGTAAACTACTTTTATATATAAGTATTTGCGAGGGTTGTGTGTTGCTCCTGGGATATATGAAGGACTGGAAGAGGTGTAATTTTACACAGGATATTCGGGTTGTATGGGAAACTAAGGCAATTTGCTAGGAATAGAATAGAAGGGATGGAAAACGGAGATATACATAAATCTCCATTTTCCAAGAGACAAAAATCCCCTCTTCATTACCACATAAAGTGACACATGTCAAATTTGCTAAAAATGGCCTGGGCAGGAAGGTGAAAACTGGCCCGGGGTTGAAAGGGTTAATTGTTGAGTTGTTTGTTGCTATGTAATTTAAGATTTTGTTTGTACATAAACCTTCTGATTGTAAAGTGCTTCGGAATATGTTGGCGCTATATAAATAAAGATTATTATAAGATGCACCACTATCTTAATAAAATTAGCTTTGAAAGGCCAAAACTGGAAAGTGAGAAGGTGCTCATAGGATAATTATGTACTGTGATGATGACTTAAGGTGGGATCGTAACGCTCACATTTTTGTGTTGTGCTACATTAGGCACAACACTAAAAAAGCCTTTTTGTGGTAGTGCTCATCAGTAGGGTTGAGCGAACCCAAACTGTAAAGATTTTTGGACCCCGGACCCGAGCCCGAACATTTCAGTAAAAGTTGGGGTTCGGTGTTCAGCTATTTTATGCCGCTTTTTGAAAGGCTGCAGAGCAGCCAATCAACAAGCGTTTAACTCTGTGCCCTTAGAAGCCATCACAGCCATGCCTACTAATGGCATGGCTGTGATTGGCCAGTGCAGCATGTGACCCAGCCTCTATATAAGCTGGAGTCACGTAGAACTGCTCGTCACTCTACTGTTACTAGTGTAGGGAGAGGATGCTGCTGCTGTGAGGGAGAGAATAGGAAAGAATCTTTAATCAGAAGTGCTTGTTAACTCAGCAATCTACCTAGATTTAGTTTTGTGGGTGCAGTGCACAATCTTTTTACCCTGCCCTGAGCCTAGTGACACAGAAAAATAACTTTTATCTGTCTGTTAGTTAAGTGGGCGGTGGCGGCCATTTTATGCAAGCTCAGTGCACCAGCACAGCATATGTGCTTTTGTGACATTCAAATCCAAGCTTGAAATACTGCAATAATTTTCTGGGTTTAAAAAACACCCATTTTGGGCAAAAAAACTAAATTTGCAGCCTTTGCTGCATCTGTCAGTGTGAGATACACGCGTTAGATACTGGTGTTCTATTCTGTTATTAAAAAAACACCCATTTTGTGCAAAATACTTAATTTTGCAGCCTATGCTGCATTTGTTAGTATGACATACAAGGTAGAAATACTGCAATAATAATCTGGGTTTAAAAAAACACCCATTTTTGGCAATATCCTACATCTGGTGCCCTTGCAGCATTTGTCAGTGTGTAAGACAAGCTTGAAATACTTCAATAATTTTCTGGTTTTAAAAAAACACCCATTTTTGGCAATACCCTAAATCTGGTGCCTTTGCAGAATTTTTCAGTGTGAAAGACAAGCTTGAAATACTTCAATAATTTTCTGGGTTTAACCACCTCCGGACCGCTGTACGCACAGACGCGTCCTGGAGGTGGTTGATTCATTCCGAGTGGACGCATATACGCGTCATCTCGCGAGACGCGAGATTTCCTGTGAACGCGCGCACACAGGCGCGCGCGCTCACAGGAACGGAAGGTAAAAGAGTTGATCTCCAGCCTGCCAGCGGCGATCGTTCGCTGGAAGGCTGGAGATGTGATTTTTTTAACCCCTAACAGGTATATTAGACGCTGTTTTGATAACAGCGTCTAATATACCTGCTACCTGGTCCTCTGGTGGTCCCCTTTGTTTGGATCGACCACCAGAGGACACAGGTAGCTCAGTAAAGTAGCACCAAGCACCACTACACTACACTACACCCCCCCCCCGTCACTTATTAACCCCTTATTAGCCCCTGATCACCCCATATAGACTCTCTGATCACCCCATATAGACTCCCTGATCACCCCCCTGTCATTGATCAACCCCCTGTAAAGCTCCATTCAGATGTCCGCATGATTTTTACGGATCCACTGATAGATGGATCGGATCCGCAAAACGCATCCGGACGTCTGAATGAAGCCTTACAGGGGCATGATCAATGACTGTGGTTATCACCCCATATAGACTCCCTGATCACCCCCCTGTCATTGATCACCCCCCTGTCATTGATTACCCCCCTGTAAAGCTCCATTCAGACGTCCGCATGATTTTTACGGATCCACTGATAGATGGATCGGATCCGCAAAACGCATCCGGACGTCTGAATGAAGCCTTACAGGGGCATGATCAATGACTGTGGTGATCACCCCATATAGACTCCCTGATCACCCCCCTGTAAAGCTCCATTCAGATGTCCGCATGATTTTTACGGATCCACTGATAGATGGATCGGATCCGCAAAACGCATCCGGACGTCTGAATGAAGCCTTACAGGGGCATGATCAATGACTGTGGTTATCACCCCATATAGACTCCCTGATCACCCCCCTGTCATTGATTACCCCCCTGTAAAGCTCCATTCAGACGTCCGCATGATTTTTACGGATCCACTGATAGATGGATCGGATCCGCAAAACGCATCCGGACGTCTGAATGAAGCCTTACAGGGGCATGATCAATGACTGTGGTGATCACCCCATATAGACTCCCTGATCACCCCCCTGTCATTGATTACCCCCCTGTCATTGATCACCCCCCTGTAAAGCTCCATTCAGACGTCCGCATGATTTTTACGGATCCACTGATAGATGGATCGGATCCGCAAAACGCATACGGACGTCTGAATGAAGCCTTACAGGGGCATGATCAATGACTGTGGTGATCACCCCATATAGACTCCCTGATCACCCCCCTGTAAAGCTCCATTCAGATGTCCGCATGATTTTTACGGATCCACTGATAGATGGATCGGATCCGCAAAACGCATCCGGACGTCTGAATGAAGCCTTACAGGGGCATGATCAATGACTGTGGTGATCACCCCATATAGACTCCCTGATCACCCCCCTGTCATTGATCACCCCCCTGTCATTGATCACCCCCCCTGTCATTGATCACCCCCCCTGTCATTGATCACCCCCCCTGTCATTGATCACCCCCCCTGTCATTGATCACCCCCCCTGTCATTGATCAACCCCCCTGTCATTGATCACCCCCCCTGTCATTGATCACCCCCCCCTGTCATTGATCACCCCCCCCTGTCATTGATCACCCCCCCTGTCATTGATCACCCCCCCCTGTCATTGATCACCCCCCCCTGTCATTGATCACCCTCTGTAAGGCTCCATTCAGACATTTTTTTGGCCCAAGTTAGCGGAATTATTTATTTTTTTTCTTACAAAGTCTCATATTCCACTAACTTGGGACAAAAAATTAAATCTCACATGAACTCACCATACCCCTCACGGAATCCAAATGCGTAAAATTTTTTAGACATTTATATTCCAGACTTCTTCTCACGCTTTAGGGCCCCTAGAATGCCAGGGCAGTATAAATACCCCACATGTGACCCCATTTCGGAAAGAAGACACCCCCAGGTATTCCGTGAGGGGCATATTGAGTCCATGAAAGATTGAAATTTTTGTCCCAAGTTAGCGGAACGGGAGACTTTGTGAGAAAAAAATAAAAAATATCAATTTCCGCTAACTTGTGCCAAAAAAAAAAAATTTCTATGAACTCGCCATGCCCCTCATTGAATACCTTGGGGTGTCTTCTTTCCAAAATGGGGTCACATGTGGGGTATTTATACTGCCCTGGCATTCTAGGGGCCCCAAAGCGTGAGAAGAAGTCTGGTATCCAAATGTCTAAAAATGCCCTCCTAAAAGGAATTTGGGCCCCTTTGCGCATCTAGGCTGCAAAAAAGTGTCACACATCTGGTATCTCCGTACTCAGGAGAAGGTGGGGAATGTGTTTTGTGGTGTCATTTTACATATACCCATGCTGGGTGAGATAAATATCTTGGTCAAATGCCAACTTTGTATAAAAAAATGGGAAAAGTTGTCTTTTGCCAAGATATTTCTCTCACCCAGCATGGGTATATGTAAAAAGACACCCCAAAACACATTCCCCAACTTCTCCTGAGTACGGAGATACCACATGTGTGGCACTTTTTTGCAGCCTAGGTGGGCAAAGGGGCCCATATTCCAAAGAGCACCTTTTGGATTTCACTGGTCATTTACCTACTTACCACACATTAGGGCCCCTGGAAAATGCCAGGGCAGTATAACTACCCCACAAGTGACCCCATTTTGGAAAGAAGACACCCCAAGGTATTCCGTGAGGGGCATGGCGAGTTCCTAGAATTTTTTATTTTTTGTCACAAGTTAGTGGAAAATGATGATTTTTTTTTTTTTTTTTTTCATACAAAGTCTCATATTCCACTAACTTGTGACAAAAAATAAAAACTTCCATGAACTCACTATGCCCATCAGCGAATACCTTGGGGTCTCTTCTTTCCAAAATGGGGTCACTTGTGGGGTAGTTATACTGCCCTGGCATTCTAGGGGCCCAAATGTGTGGTAAGGAGTTTGAAATCAAATTCTGTAAAAAATGACGAGTGAAATCCGAAAGGTGCTCTTTGGAATATGGGCCCCTTTGCCCACCTAGGCTGCAAAAAAGTGTCACACATCTGGTATCTCCGTATTCAGGAGAAGTTGGGGAATGTGTTTTGGGGTGTCTTTTTACATATACCCATGCTGGGTGAGAGAAATATCTTGGCAAAAGACAACTTTTCCCATTTTTTTATACAAAGTTGGCATTTGACCAAGATATTTATCTCACCCAGCATGGGTATATGTAAAATGACACCCCAAAACACATTCCCCAACTTCTACTGAATACGGAGATACCAGATGTGTGACACTTTTTTGCAGCCTAGGTGGGCAAAGGGGCCCACATTCCAAAGAGCACCTTTCGGATTTCACTCGTCATTTTTTACAGAATTTGATTTCAAACTCCTTACCACACATTTGGGCCCCTAGAATGCCAGGGCAGTATAACTACCCCACAAGTGACCCCATTTTGGAAAGAAGAGACCCCAAGGTATTTCGTGATGGGCATAGTGAGTTCATGGAAGTTTTTATTTTTTGTCACAAGTTAGTGGAATATGAGACTTTGTAAGAAAAAAAAAAAAAAAAAAAAAATCATCATTTTCCGCTAACTTGTGACAAAAAATAAAAAGTTCTATGAACTCACTATGCCCATCAGCGAATACCTTAGGGTGTTTACTTTCCGAAATGGGGTCATTTGTGGGGTGTTTGTACTGTCTGGGCATTGTAGAACCTCAGGAAACATGACAGGTGCTCAGAAAGTCAGAGCTGCTTCAAAAAGCGGAAATTCACATTTTTGTACCATAGTTTGTAAACGCTATAACTTTTACCCAAACCATTTTTTTTTTACCCAAACATTTTTTTTTTATCAAAGACATGTAGAACAATAAATTTAGAGCAAAATTTATATATGGATGTCGTTTTTTTTGCAAAATTTTACAACTGAAAGTGAAAAATGTCATTTTTTTGCAAAAAAATCGTTAAATTTCGATTAATAACAAAAAAAGTAAAAATGTCAGCAGCAATGAAATACCACCAAATGAAAGCTCTATTAGTGAGAAGAAAAGGAGGTAAAATTCATTTGGGTGGTAAGTTGCATGACCGAGCAATAAACGGTGAAAGTAGTGTAGGTCAGAAGTGTAAAAAGTGGCCTGGTCTTTCAGGGTGTTTAAGCACTGGGGGCTGAGGTGGTTAAAAAAACACAAATTTTGGGAGAACAGTCCGAAAAAATATTTTCAAATTTTTTTTTTTCCATTAATATCCTTATTATCCATAAGGATGGCAAAACCCTTCCCAGTGTATATATTCTGGGGGGTTCGGCCCTTCGCGAGGCACATCCACCTTTACACCATATCTTCAGAGCCAAAGATTAATGAGTCCCCCATCATCACTGTTGGCAAGAAGTAACATAAGTGAATTATCAAAAATTATCAAAATTATTGAAATTGTCAAAAATAATCAATTATAAATAACCAAAAAGATGAAAAAAGGATCTTAAATAATTTTACAAAATAATTTAATGAGTTTTTATCAAAAGTAATAAAAGATTTTTTAACTGCTATGTTCGTTATATATTTTTTCAATTTTTTCTGTTTTAGTATATACAATAGAAATCAACATTATGGATAATAAGGATATTAATGGAAAATATTTTTTCTGAAAATATTTTTTCTGACTGTTCTCGTGTCTTTCCTATCTTTTAGTATTGTTTTATACCTTTCAGCATCATTAGGAAGAATTGGTTACCAGATATATGGCCATTATAAAAATTGTAATAACCCAACCTAGAGATACTTACACAATACTGGGCGAGATATAGATACATTAAAATTGCCTAGTTAATATAGAAACAGAGGATGCATTGATTGATTTATTTATTTATTTATATGGATGCTATACGCATATATTTATGGAGATAGTGATTATTATTCCCTGGGTGTTTATGTCTAGATATGTCCCTTGTCTATGTATTAATACACTTTGTTGTATAAATAAAAAAGCGACATATATACAGAATCGGAATGCAAATTGAGAAATGTGACTAAGAGAAAAAGGTAGATCTCGATAGAGTAACAAAGACTTTCAAATCCGCATCGCACTGATTGGCATCAGAATGTGAAAAATAGGAGGAGTAACATTAAATTGGATAATTGGAATCAGCATAACTTTTCACATAAAAAGCTCTTTTGTAAGGGGGATTGTTCATCACTGAGGAAGGGGCAACGTGAAGCCCCGAAACACGTTTGATCCAAGACCCCCAGTTCACTTTTATACGAACTCTTGTTGAACCTAGTGCTGAAATTATTCCAGGCTGGCGCTAAAAAACCGGAACATCTTCTAAGAGGGCGTGGCACGCTGACTCATTAGGAGCTTGAATTTCTCAAAACCAGAGAACGAGCACATTTCTATTTCGTGACCGCAGAGTTAATCCAGCGTGGAAGCAGGCAAACATAGGCTTGGAGGACATCGGCTCTTCAATTGTACGGAGCGGTGCCCAGAGCCATATAGACCGGTGGCGGAGACAACCTGAGAACGAGCATTTGGTGACACAGAGAACCGGAATCACAGCAGTGAAATCTACATCAGCAATCACCGAACAGTGAGTAGAAGCGGGACGCCGCAGTAAACACTCATTGCAACAGAATACTGCTCTTCATTGTTTCATTGGACTTTTGGAATACTCGGAGACTTTGTCCCAGCATTCATTCATTATTTCCTTGGTTTGGAACCAGACTTTATTTAGGATATACCACCAGATGCTATTTAATATTGTAGCCGCATATTATTAATTCCTTGTTATTGTCTATTTATCGAGTCATTTATAATCTATTCACTTTTAGGTAATTTTAGTTTATTGTCCATTATATTCTATTTATACCAATGTATTCTATTGACTTTTAGACAGCCTAGTTTATTGTATTTTATCCTTATTAACGTAAAGGTACACTAATAAATTCATTGATTTGATAATTATTATTGTTTCTATTTTATGGTTCTACCTATAGTGCGAGTGCCCAGTATACTGTTTTATAATGTTCATTTGTAAAGGAGGGGCGAATCCTTTTTTACTGTGAGCACCTCCTTCTGTGGTCTCACTCACTCCTGTGCGTCTCATAACAGTTACTTAAAAGTCGGGAAATGATTGATTCCCGAGTGTGGCGAAACCAACCTTGCCACTGGGTTTCGGAGGGGCCTGGCTACCAGCCTCTTGCCTCAGGATTATGGCCCATACTAACTTTAAAGGAGAAGACAGACTGGCCGCACAGCTTAAATCTGTCTTTGGAATTGTATTTTATGTTATGTGAGGGTACCCAGATAGCTAATTTTATTGTATTCGTGTAGTCTGAGTGCCATTCACCTAATAATATGCACTCAGACTTGAGCTATCTGGGGATATGTTAAATGTCTGTATTTACTGTAAGGGTTGTGACATTGCATGTTTAAATGGTGATTTCTGTCCTGTTGTCCCCACATGTGTATTGGCGATTTCCCTTTGTCTTGAGAGATAACTGGATTAATCCTCGGGTGTCTCCAGGGCAGAGAGGAGGAAACCATGATGTATTGTGGGGATGTGTTGTGTCTGTGTATCCTGAATTGCTGCATATCTGTCCTGAGTCACAGTCTTCCTTCTGGTCCCCTAGGGGCGTGTCCACCAGATGGGGACCTGCATAAATACGGGCGGGTAGCCCTCAATAAAGAGTTCCTGTTTTATCCTTCATCATGTTGAGGCTGGTGTCTGGGTAACTGATCAACACTGGGGGATTGCTATACGCTGAAGATTTGCTATACTCCCCTGGCTTTACTACTAGCTCTTTTAAGAGCTGTTCCTGCTCTCTGGTTTTAGGAGAGGTTCACCCACTGGAGCCTGGAGCCTTGTCGGTCCAGGGTGGGTAGGAGACGGTGAGACCTCAACCAAGCTTCGGCGGTTCGTGGGGTCTCCAGTGCGTACGGTGTCAAGTGGAGGGCTTTGAGTCCTCAGAAAGCACTAGGAGCAACTATCAATGGAGGTACCCGGTCGGGGTGCCAGGAGATCCGTTACACCGAGTTATTGAGTTTCTTGCCCAGAGGAGGAGTGAAGGGCAAGAAGAGGCCATGATGAGGGGTTTTGCACTTCTATTAAGGTGGGTTCCCCTGGAGAAATACAATGACTGTATGGCCGCTATCTCAATGCTTTTAGATATGTTTGCCTCCTCCTATCAGGGAGACCTACTTTCAGAAATAAATGATATGCGCAGGCGGATTATGAGGCCACTCATGGCCCCTCTTTCCACCAACCACCACTGTATCAGGGGTCCCATGAGCAAAACTCCCCCCCCCCCGGCCAGCAAAGTTATGGGGCCACTTTTGCAAGCGGGGCACGTGATTCAGGCCATGTGGCACCTTTTAGTTCATATGGCCCTGGCTCTTTTACCCATGAACTTTATGACCTATAAATTTGGTTTTTGTATATCCACTTTATGTCTAAAGTTATTTATAGATATTTGTGTTTAAACTCAGTGGAGTTTTTTTTATGTTTGTTAAAATTTAGTCTTAAAGTGTCCATTGACTGCTATTCTTGTTCTTTTCATCCATCACACACACACACACACACACACATTTACATTTAAAACACATTCACCATATAGAAACAGAGACACGCACATGATTTACATGTCAATCATTTATTTAGAAAATTATTCTGATTTTAGAGTCCGGTGAACATGAGGTATTAGAAGATTTTGGGGACCATATCCTTCACAAAAAGACATTGTAGTCACCACACAATGTTGGTAAATCAATGTTTATGCTCTTTTGATTTACTTAGAAAGATATTCTGTACCTAAAACCTCAGCCCGCAAGCCCACGTCAAGGGTCCTCATTCGAGAATCAATTAACTCTACCTCAAAACAAAAAATAAACTAACGAGAACAGAAGATATCAAACACTGCCACGAATAGCGTCCCTCTGGGCTCAAAAAGTAGTCTGCAAAGAGTTCCCGAACTGCAATACCTGCAGTACCAGGTCGTCTATGCAGGGTCCGATCCAAGCCAAAAACTGTTGACGTAGGAAATTCGTCCATGTCAACAGAAGAGGAGGAAGCCTCGTGAATCCGGGTGAAGTTGTGTAGAACTACACAAGCTTGAATCACCAGGGTAGCATTCTCCGGATCCATTTGTATGGTTGTCAAAAACACCCTCCACTTGCTAGAGTATTCCAAAAGCGCACTCCACATACCGACGGGCACGAGTCAAATCGGTAGTTGAAAATACGCCTCCTGACATCCAAACCACGCTTTGGGAAGGGCCGCATAACATGGTGAGTTAATACAAACGCTTCATCCGCCACGAAGACAAATGGAGCTGGCGGACCTGCATATTCGGGCAGTCTTCTGGACTCGGGAAGGGCAAGCTGGGTGGCACGAAGCCGCTCACCCATTCTAGAAGCACTAAAGATGCGAGCATCCGCTGTGCTTCCAAAGGCCCCGATATCAACCATTATAAACTTATAGTTACTGTCAGCAACAGCCATCAGCACTATAGAAAAATAATGCTTATAATTGAAGAAACGGGACCCAGAGTGAGGAGGCTTTTTCACACAAATGTGCTTGCCATCCATTGCCCCCAGGCAGTTTGGAAACTGTGCTGAAACATTGAAGCCCTCAGCAATCCGAAACCAATCGTCCACCTTGGGCTGTGGCATCACAGTCTCTCGGAGTTGTTGCCAGATGACCTGGCAAGTGTGACGCACAATCCGAGAAATTGTCGAGGTTCCCAAAAGAAACTCAAAATGCAGTGATGCAAACGAGTTCCCAGTAGCAAGGAATCTGTGGGGAAATAAAAAATAAAATAATTAAAGTAACCCAAGAAAGGAACAGCATAAACATAGTTCCTATAATGCAGGGGTAGGGAACCTCACGCTCTCAAGCTGCTGTGAAAGTACAATCGCCCCCAATTTTTTTTTTAGGGGTAACTGCATTATTAAGTATCCATGCTGGGAGTTTCAGTGTAAAACCAGCCAGAGAGCCGGAGGTTCCCTAACACTCCTCTAATGCTTGATATGCCATGTGTTCAAACTGTCTATGGCTATTGTGAACGAATATCCGCACAAAAATTAGATTAGCACGGATACTATAAACACTGCCACCAATGGCGGTGTAGCCACGACTATAATAAGAAATGATACACCTCCTGTGCGGACAACATTTACATGCACTATGCATATTAAAGGGAGGCTGATGGGGGACACTCTGCATGATGCTGACATTAGGGCAAATGTGCAATGAAAGCGGATTAGTAGACACAAAAAAAAGCTAAAAACTTCACATGTTATATGCCCTGGATACCAAATAAACTGAATTTAGAATGGTACTAACATATTAAACTAAAAAAAAAAATTTAAAAAAATAATGTATCTTCCAATAACACAGCCACATATCTTACTACATACATTTAGGTTCAAAATTCACTGAGCACCAAAGTCCTGCACATTAAAAAAGGGCTCAACATTAATAAAATCTTGCTTATCTCAACGTGACGATGAGCCTTTCCTCTGGAGTAATGTTGCGCCTCATATTGGTGTCCATGAAGGTAAGGACAGTAAGTAGAGACAACAGCAAACTATCAAAAAGGTACCCACTGACATCCGACAGAACGCAAAGAACTTCACAGGATGCAGACGAAGATCTTTGTAAAGGCTATGGAAGTGTCCTTTCCGGTAGTGTTGAGACACAAAAACGCCGCCTTCTAGTTCGTTCCTCATCCAAAAGGGAACGCTGGCCCCAGAGACGAGAAACAAGCAAGTGCAGTACAACTTCTTCCTCTCAATCATCCGCCATGGTGAGGCCCAAGACGAAAAAAAAGGGAGAATACAACGACAGCAAAGCCAAGCAGCCAACAGAAACTCTGTACCCTGTGAAGAGTAAAGAAAATGGCCACCAAAAAAAAAAAAAAAAAAAAAAAAATCAGGTGCCCAGCATATATACCTATATTGCTGGGTGTGGATATTCAAATGACATTGATTATTTATTTATTTTTTTGGATGGGTCATGTCCGCAAAAAAAACGGAAGACACACGGAAACAGATGACGGAACAATGGTACCCCGTTTTGCGGACCGCTAAAAAATACTGTCGTGTGCATGAGGCCTTACTGCGTAGTCCCTGCCTAAAAAACGGAATGGACGCCCAGATAGGGGCGATCCCGTGTTCAGGAACCTCCTTTACGCCCTAGATTGACCCTATAATAGGATGGGATGGGCAGGGCCTTATAGGATGCCCAGTTTAAGTTTGTTGTGGCTTAATCTAGGTACATAAAAATAATAAATGCTCGGTACATGTAGTTATGGTAAAATAACTTCTGGGTATACACTGTATACTTAAGATAAATGCTCAATACATGTCGTTTTTTAAGATACACGAGAGTAATGATGCTCAGTATATACGGTTATCTTTGTACATATCAAAACAACTGCTGAGTACATTCATTAATCTAATAAAAGATACAACTGTCTATCCATATGCCAGACACACTGTCCGTTTAGATGCAATATTATAGGTGCCTAGGATTGTTGAACTTAGCAACAACACGTTTTTTAGGCGCCTAGATCCCTATGGAAAAACAGGCTACGTTTTATAACAGGGGGTACCCTGTGACTAAATAATATATACATACCACCCGTGAATATTTTCCCTCTGATGGGATATCGTCTTAGCTGTGACTTCTTGAGAAAGAGATCTTTAGTTAGAATGGAGATTACCACTCCATCCCCCCCTTTGGGCAGAAGTGGACTTGTCCTGGATCCAACCAAGGGAGGGGATGCAGGAAGCTATAGTCAATTTATAGTGGATTGGAGAGAGAAGAGACATGGCACAGTGAGGGGAGCTCCCCCCTCATGCAGTAGGACTATTTTAAGGGTAGCAGCTCATAGAGCACTCCAACTCCTTGCAGTTTATATACTGAGAATTACGAGGGGGTCAACGCCCAAATGTACCTCACTCAGAACTGTCCAAAAGTCCAGGTACCAGACCGAAGCCGGAGTTTAGCACAGCAGCAGAGAAAGAGAAAGCAAGGTATCTATGTTTGCCTGCCAGTTTACCTCAAAACCTGCTAGAGAAAGACCGAATATTGCCTAGATGCAAGTTTATTCAAGTAAAGATGTTAAACTTTATAAAGTCTGAAATCGACTTATTCTCCACCAACTATTACTTTCCCCTTTCTTGCAGCGGAGCCTAATCCTGTGGAATGACGGTATCCAGGTAGGAACACACCAACTATTAAGGTTACATCACCACTCACTATTCCTAAAAACAGGGGAAACTACTGTGAAGGAGACACAATGTGGGCATTATTACTGTGAGTGGCACAGTGTACATATTACTACTGTGAAGGGAGTCAAGCTTGTATTCTATTGCCAGGGATAGTGAAAAGAAAGGCTAGAATTACAAAGAAGAAAAATAATTGTGTGTGTAGAATAGGAAAAGGCAGGGAAAGTCAGCTAGGTAGTAAGAAGTGAGGAGCCGAGGATAGCTTTGCCTCCTAGCATAACTGCAGCTGCTGTAATACCTCAAAAGCAGCTACCTGCAAGGACGGTAGTAAAATTTTTTCCTCATTTTAACAAAATCCTTTTTTTTTTCCGGTGAGGTGTAGAATAGGCATAAAACTGTACAACACCTGTTCTATCATCTTGCATTTTAAATCTCAGTGAAAACACGTGAAGTATTAGTCCGAACTCAGTTTCAGGGCATCTCACATAGTTAATGTACGTATTTTTCTTCTTTAAGCTTTAAAAACTGTATAAAATATGCAGGGTTGCAGACAAAAACATCAGTGAGTGATAATGTGATATTAGGCATTCAATGTTTCAGTACTTTTTGCACAACTTGCTGTTTTATAACAAGGAGCTTAACGGCAAAATTCACAACAGGTGTTTGATCCATGAATCGCCCAATAAATGTCCTGGTTCCATTAGAATTGGTATTTAAACAGTCCTCCTCATCATGCTGTTCACATTTGTTTTTTGGAAGGCAGATTTTGCTGGACTGTTTTTTGACACCATGTCCCATTTGAAGCCCCCCTAGAGTAGAAAGTCCAAAAAAGTGACCCCATTTTGGAAACTACAGGATAAGGTGGCACTTTTGTTGGTACTATTTTAGTTTAGATATGATTTTTGGTTGCTCTATATTACACTTTTTGTGAGGCAAGGTAACAAAAAATAGCTGTTTATTTTGTCCTTTTTACAACATTCATCTGACAGGTTAGATCATGTGCTATTTTTATACAGCAGGTTGTTACGGACGTGACAATACCAAATATGACTAAATTTTTTTTTTTTTTTGGGCGACTATCTCATGTAGGGGCTCATTTTGTTCAGTATGAGATGATTGTTTGATTGGTACTATTTTACGGTGCATATGACTTTTTGATCGCTTGGTATTACACTTTTTGTGATGCAAGGTGAAAAAAAAATTGCTTTTTTGAGACTTTTTTACGGTGTTCACCTGAGGGGTTAGGTCATGTGATATTTTTATACAGCAGGTTCTTACGGACACGGTGATACCTAATATGTATACTTATTAGGTATGTTTTAGTGTCTCCATATTCTGAGAGCCATTGTTTGCGGAATGAGATGATGGTTTGATTGGTACTATTTTGGGGGGCATATGACTTTTTGATTGCTTGCCATTACACTTTTTGTGATGTAAGGTGACAAAAAAAAAATGACTGACAGTTTTTTTTTTTTGCAGTGTTCATCTGATGGGTTAGGTCATGTGATATTTTTATAGAGCAGGTTGTTACAGATGTGGAAATACCTAATATGTATACTTTTTCTTATTTATTTAAGTTTTACACAATAATTTACACAATAATATCATTTTTGAAACCAAAAAATTATTTTATTGGAAATTGTCTAAGGTAGGGTATGATTTTAGCGGGATGATGCAAAACCGAGATGACGGTTTGATTGGCACTATTTTGGAGGGCATATGACTTTTTGATCCCTTACTATTACACTTTTTGTGATGAAAAGGTGACAAAAAATTTATTGTATTTTTTTGCACAGTTTTTTTTTTTTTTTTTTTACAGTGTTCACCTGAGGGGTTAGGTCATGTGGTATTTTTTATAGAGCAGGTTGTTACGGATGTGGCAATACCTAATATGTATACTTTTTTTTTATTTACTTAAGTTCTACACAACAGCATTTATGAAACAAAAAAAAATGATGTTTTAGTGTCTCCACTATAGCCATAGCTTTTTTTTTATTTTTTAGGCAATTGTCTTAGGTAGGGGCTCATTTTTTGCGGGATGAGGTAATGGTTAGATTGGTACTAATTTGGGGGGGCATATGGATTTTTTGATCGCTTAGTGTTGCACTTTTAGTGATGTAAGGTGACAAAAATTGTTTTTTTTATATATATTTTTTTTATGGTGTTTATTGGACGAGGTGGATCATGTGATTATATTTATAGAGCTGGTCGTTACGGACGCGGTCGATACCTAATAGGTGTGTGTTTTTTCTTTTTTCTATTTTTTAGTTTAAAATCTGCTGAAAGGGGCGTTTTTTCATTTTCTTACTTGAAACGTATTTTTTTTTAAATTAAAAACCCTTTTTTTTTTAACTTTATTTCTGTCCCACTCTGGGACTTCAACTTTTGGGGGTCTAATCCCCTCTGCAATGCATAACATTACATCTGTATTGTAATGCATTGCCTGTTAGTGTATTACACAGAGTAATACGCTGTTAAAGGGGATATTAATTATTGATATTTATGCAAATCTCAATAATTAATATTCATAAATAGGCATGAGTCGTTTAGTGATGACTCTGCCTATTTATGCCTAAATCATAATATAAATAACCTATTTAGCTATGTTAACTAGCTAACTACCTCTGTTACCTATACACTCCACTGAACTACACTACGTGCGACTATTGCTGCGGCGCCATATTACTACAAAAGACTACACACTGCTTAAATAAAAGGTATTTATTAACACACTATACGTCACAGTCTAATATTTGCTTATTATATATATCTATATCAATGGAATAGATATATATATTTATAGCAGCACACAGCAATAAGTAAACACACTATAACACACTAATACGGTTCCATCTACACTAACACTGTCCCAAGTCCTCCCCAGGATCTAACTACAGTTACAATAATAAACTTACATACACACAAATATCAGTAACCCATCCGCCTGGCTACTCACTGTCCCTAGGAGTAACAAGGGGTTAAACACACAATTGTGGCACTGAAGGGGTTAATACATGCAGGCCAATGAACACAGGGTTATGGGAAAGGCAGGGCAAGGGATAACGGATAACCCAGGAAAGGGTTAACACCTGGTATGGTAAGGGTTAACTGGGCAGCAGTAGCAGGGATCAGGCAGTGAAGGGGTTAGCACATGGACTGGCAATGCAGAGGTTAATGCTCTGCAGGGACAGGGCAGATGCAGAGCAGG